>NW_010183509.1:0-27422 GCF_000695765.1 Mesitornis unicolor
TGCGTCACTTAGGCGAGGGAGCAGGGGCGTCCCTACAGCATCAGTCTCGGCTCCAGGGCTGTACCTGCCGCAGGGTCCTGCCCGTAAGCCCCGGGGGTCATGAGATGGGCAGTGAGTCCTGGCTGGAGTTTGGACCCCCTCTCCATGCCAGGCCACTCTCCTCATCACTGACCTCAGCCTGTTTCACCCTTGTCACCCACACGGCCGTATGGAGGAGGCGTCTTCCCTTTCCAAAACCTAGTGCACTGTGGCAGGGGATAGGGGGGGGAGCAGGGAGAAGCCTGCCAGCTCTCCAAAAGCCCAGCAGGCTTTACCACCTTCCCAGCCCACTCGCCATCGGCAGGAACAAAGTGCTCCAGTAAGTGTTTCCCAGAGGACTGTGGCCTGTTGGTGGCTTGAGCTCCTGGGGTACAACCCAATACCTCAGATTTAAGACTACCAGAGCCTTCAGGGTCTGCTGCTCCCTCCCTTTCTGCAGAATTTCAGCATCTGGGAGCAGCAGAGCTCTGCCCTGCAGTAGAACATAGCCTGACTTGGGATCCTCTAAGAGGCTCTTTTTCATACATATAACAAGAATAAGGGCCTGGCCAACAGGCCTTGGTGTTACTGTAATGTAAGGGAGCACACGGCTGAGTAATTGGGCCAATTGTGGAACACAATAAACACAGTTCTGCAGACTTGCATCGTTGTCTTGTGGTTTAGCCTCGGCCAGCAACTGAGAACCAGACAGCTGCTCGCTCACTCCCCCCGGTGGGATGGGGGAGAGAATCGAAAGGGTAAAAGAAAAAAACACGGAGGTTTGAAATAAAGACAGTTTAATAGGTAAAGCAAAAGAAGACATTTATTAACTATTTTCCATCAGCAGGCAAGTGTTCAGCCATCTCCAGGAAAGTAGGGCTCCATCACGCATAACAGTTACTTGGGAAGACAAACACCGTAACTCCAAATGTCACCCACCCTTCTTTCTTCTTACGCCAGCTTTATATGCTGAGCATGATATATAGTATGGAATATCCCTTTGGTCAGCTGGGGTCAGCTGTCCTGGTGGTGTCACTTCCCAACTCTTTGTGCACCCCCAACCTACTCACTGGTGGGGTGGTGTGAGGAGCAGAAAAGGCCTTGACTCTGTGTAAGCACAGCTCTGTAATCATGAAAACATCCCTGTAATATCAACGCTGCTTTCAGCACAAATCCAAAACATAGCCCCCTTCTAGCTACTAGGAAGAAAACTAACTCTATCGCAGCCAAAACCAGCTAATTCTTCACCTGTTATTCCATGCCATTTACATCATTCTCAGGTCCTGCATTGTCCAATACTTTCTCATTAATCTGCACCCTCTTCACATCCTTTGATATAATACACAGATATCATTCCCCTAGTCTGTGGACCACCCCTGTAAAATGTCTGTAGAAAGTCCACTGAATTAATTTATTCCATGACCTTGAACTCTATTTCTTATGGTGGTCACCCATGACAGGAGAGGGGGTGTGTTGCATGGAGTTACTGGGCACCAAACTCAGCTCAGGCTGGATCACTGCTGCACTTGCACTGCTTCCTGTGAGGTTTTTCACGTCATTCCTGTTCCTGCTATAGTAATTCCTATAACATGCTCAAACCACAGGTTACAATAATTTAAAGGTATTTCCATTATAACCTCCACCCCTGGTCCCTTTGGCCCGGGTTATAGGGTTTACCATTGAACTCCTCCCCTTGCCCCTAGCCTGGCTAGAAACAAGAGATTCCTACTATAGTAATTCTTATAACATGGAGCTCAAATCCTGGGTTACAACAATTGCAAGATATTTCCATTACAATCTTCCCCCCTAGTCCCTTTGGACCAGATCGTGTGGTTTAACATTGCAATGAAGTCCTCCCATTGCCCCCACTCCAGCTTGAACTTATCCACAAACTGCAGACCCTTAGGGGTGTACCTGCTTCAAGTGCAGCCTTATCTATGAGCCACAGTGTCTCCAGGGATATACCTGCTGAAGCATAGACTTGTGCACAGCCACAGCTACTTTGAGGTGCACCTGTTCTAGCATGGCCTTCTTCATGGGCGACGGTGCCTTCAGAGATACACCTCCTGCGGGGCCTTACTCACAGCTGCAGTCCCTTCAGAAGTAAACCTGCTCCAACATGGCCTTACACATGGCTGCAGTCCCACTGGGGTATACCTGATCTGTCATGGGCTTATCCATGACCACATGCTTTGAAGTGCTCCAGCATGACCCTGTGCAAAGCTACTGATGCTTCAAGGTGTGCCAGTTGCAGCATGGACTTATCCCTGGGCTGCAATCCCTACAAAGGTATACCTAATGCGGCACAGACAGAAACACGGGCACAGATTATTTGAGATGTACCTGTTCTGATGTGGATTTCTCCATGGCCATAGATGCTTTGGGGTGTCCTGTCCCTACATGGACTCACGTACAGGTCACGGTCCCTTTGATTTGAGGTCACACTGGAATTCCAGTCTGTCCAGTACAGCACCACAGAAACAGCAGCGATGCCCTGGCCTTCTGCCAGCCCAGGCCCATTGCCACGCTGTTATCAAAATGTTCCCAGGCACAGCAGGGTCAGATGAGAAGCAGCACAGCAGTACAGCAAGCAGTGAAAGCAAAAAGCAGCCACTAACGAGCATTAGACTGAAACGAAGCCCCATGACAAGCACGGGAGCCTGCCAATTAATAGCTGAAAAGCTCTAACAGCTATAAATTCAATCTGTCGCTATCTCGAGCCCTTTGAGCCCCACACTGTGTGCCAAAAAGGACTGTTGTGTTTTAATTTCAGTCAGCAACACCATGCAGCTGCTTGTTCCTCCCCCTCCAGTGGGATGGGGGAATCAGAAGGGTAAAAGTGAGAAACCTTGTGGGTTGAGATAAATACAGTTTAATAGGCAAAGCAAAAGCCATGCACTCAAGCAAAGCAAAAGGCATTTATTCACTATCTCCCATCAGCAGGCAGTATTCAGCCATCTCCAGGAAAGTAGGGCTCCATCACGCATAATGGTTACTTGGGAAGACAAGCACCATAACTCCAAATGTCACCCACCCTTCTTTCTTCTTACGCCAGCTTTGTACGCTGAGCAAGACATCATATGGTATGGAACATCCCTTTGGTCAGCTGGGGTCAGCTGTCCTGGTGGTGTCACTTCCCAACTCTTTGTGCACCCCCAACCTACTCACTGGTGGGGTGGTGTGAGGAGCAGAAAAGGCCTTGACTCTGTGTAAGCACAGTTCAGCAATAACTAAAACATCTCTGCATTATCAACACTGTTTTCATCACAAATCCAAAACATAGCCCTCTTCTAGCTACTATGAAGAAAATTAACACTATCGCAGCCAAAACAACAAAATCTTCTACAAGCTGGGTCTCTCACCAACACTAGAAACATTTTGGGTGTATGTGTTTGGCCATTAGTAACAGGTTATTTTGAGACTTGGAAAGCTTTCTTGTGTACTGGAGTAAGTTATGATTGACTTAACTGTGGTGTGAATCGATTTGTCATGGTAATAAGAGCCTTTGTTGCACTAATTAGTTAACGATTGCCATTCCCAGAGCAAAGGAGAACGCTGCTCTTTGATCTGGAGTGCTGCATTATTTTCCTTCTAGCCCAAAATAGAACAGAACTAGTAAGAGCTATGTTGAGCACATGGTTGATACTGGTACTAGGACAAGAATGTGGCGGGAAGATAAGGTGCTAAATAAAGTTAAACGAAAACAACGCTGCTAATTGCAGTTCCATTCAAATGTCAGCCTGCACTTAGTGTAGGGGAAAGGGGTGAGACCCTTCACTAGTGCAAACAAGCAAGACTGGGGGCTCTTGTAAAGTACTAATTTACAACTGTGAAGGATCTGGCCCATTTTTAGTAATACAGAAACAGAAGTGTTAAAAAGAGGATCCGCAAAACTTGTCTTTATACCAACAACGTCCTAACTGGGCTTCTCTCTCTCTATCAGAGCAAGGAGAATAAACGGGCTTAACAAAAGCAGCATTTCAAAAGAAACCTTTCCCACATCTAGCAGAAACAGAGCCAGGTTTCTCTATTTGGAGAAATGGCTCTTTCTTGCAATAAGCCTGCAAGAAAAATGACTAATAGAAGAAAGAATGTCATTGTCACCCTTGAAGGCTCGGTGTTTGAGGACTTGTCTGATAAAGTCTTGATATCAAAGTTAACCAATGTGTTTCTTTATGTAAATATTCCACTTTCAAGACCAGCATGCTGTCTGGGTTATACAGGACCATATCCTGGAGCCAGCTGCAAACCAGAATGTACAGAATTCAGCAAAACAAGAGGCTGTACTTAAATACATTATGTTGGTGTTCAAAAACTGTTTTCCGAAAGCTTTAAAAAATATTGCAGCATTATGTTGTTATTTATCCATTGATTAACAGAACAGAGAATAGAACCCCAAATATATCTGAACCTAAGAAAATGGAATTTCTGCATTTCTTATGCAATTTCCTTCCAAAACAAAAGTTAGAGAGACGTACCTAAGCAGCTAAGCACGGAAGAAAATTGTTAAGAACTAAATTTGATCCTCAGTGTTCAACGAGACACTGTTCCAACTAACCAAAGTTTCTTTTATTAATTTTCTCACGGCAAAACAAGAAAAATCTCAAATATATTGCATGCCCCAATATATTGATCTGGTTTTCAGTCATAAATATTTTCATAAGGTTTTTGGATTGGCCCTCTAATGTTGGCTAAATCTTTCAAGGATTCACCACAAATAAAGGAATTTTAAATTTTAAGACATTTAAAATGAGTAGGCAATACCTAAACATCTTTTCCCTGGCGTCACTTTTTAAATGTACTACTGATGGATGATGACATTTATTTATTATAGTAAAAATCATTTTGTTAGAGGATTCCCAGCTAGTTCATGTTACTAAAGCATCTGTCCAGCATAGGTGAAGGGAGGACCATACTTGCGTAAATGCTTACTTAGGGATAAGAATCAAGAGAGTAATTATCTTAATATATACTGAGTTATCAAAACTGTGTTATAATCTGCAACATTTTCAAGATTAATACCTTAGCATGTTAATGGCAATTCCCCATTTCCCTACCATAAGCAGCCATGTCTTGATATTAATCATGTTCATTATACAAAACTACAGAATTATTTAAGCAGAAGAAGAGAAAAAAATCCAGAGAGTATCGTGTATACATGGATGAGCTGAAAACGGGAAGAGCAGGCAGTTGAGTGTCAGAGTATGTTAATGGAGCCAGGTAGCTAGGCTTTGATAGTGAACAGAGTAGGAAAATACATTGGATAAAGGGGATATAGGTTTTAAATATTAAGGTGGAACTACTACACTGCATTGTTTCTTAGAACAATAACAATTTAGTCTACTTTGAGTATTTAGAGAGCTGTAGTAAAAAGAATAATAAGCATGTTTTTTGTTATTTCACTTTCTGCAAGTACTGTTTTAAGTCGTTATGTTTTTACAGAGATTTTGATTCTAGAAATGAGACGTGATAAGTCACTAAAGTATGATGATAATACACCAATGAAGCTGATGGAAAGCTCCCAATTCTAGTAATCTAATCAGTAAAGCATTTCTGAAAACCTGTCAATAGGCTACAGTATATAAGAAGTGTTTGTACCAGCCTGGGGCTGTGTTTCTGTTGTCCTTTACCAAATTATGATGATATTATGCATGCAGTGCCAGATGTGCTCATTACCTGCTATCTTTTCACTTTGTGCCAGCCGTAGTATTGTGTAAGATCATACTTTAAATCACTGCTGCATGTTTAAAAGCCAGAAGAATTGGTGCAGCCAGTTACAAAGAGACACCTTGATCTTTCATGCTATTACTTCCCTGTGGAAGCTAAACCTCAAGCAAACAGTGAGTATCTGAGTGTTCTCTGTTTTCTGAAAGCAATTACAGGTTGCACCAGTTCTCCACTGGCATGGAAATCATCTTGTTTGCTGTTCGAGTACTCAGTGGGATTTTTTAGTTTTTTATTTTGTTTTGTAAATGTCACTTTCCATTTCTGCTCAGCTATAGTAGGGGACATGTTAACTTTTTACAGGGAGAGGAAAACGACAGATTTTTTGTCTTAATTTTTGAATTGTTTTTTTCTTGAATTAGAGCAAATATTTTAATGCATTACATTTCCTGGAGAGACCACAGTTTAATCAATCAGTAGATCATTTTAAAGGTAAGGTAAACGTAGCACAGTACTGAACTGAGAATAGAGTCCTAGATTGTCTATATACTTTCATATAACAATGACTGGATGACAATAACTTCTGAAATATTCTCTGTCAATTAAAAAATTTTGTTCACAGAGGGGTGTCATTAATTCAGAAACTATCCTATTCAAAGCTGCAAAACAACTAAGTACCTAGACCTCAGACACAAATAAAAGCTTGAAAGCACAACATTAACATGTTGAACAAATAAACTTCGCCTTGTGAGTCAAAGCAAAGGCAAGAAAAGTGGAAAGAGATAAAAGAGTTTGCTTCATTTTTTACATCCTGGAAAGACTATGGCTTAGCCATTTCAGTGGGGAGATGGAGAGATATATGAAACTTTTCATTCATTCATCAAGTTGCAATTAAGAACAGTTTTCTGAGTACCTGTACACATTTCTCATTGGACACCTTGCTAATCTTATTTACTGGCTTTTTTTAATTTATCAAAATCTATTAATATACAACTGGTATGCTTTTATGCCAGCTTAAATTTAGCTTTAAAATTTAAACAAAACCTTTGTTACAGGCTCTTGAATACATTCGTGCTTCTTATGTATAGTTGCCCAGGGAAGTTGTGGATGCCTCCTCTCTGGAAGTGTTCAAGGCCAGGTTGAACAGGAATTTGAGCAACCTGGTCTGGTGGGAGGAGTCCCTGCCCATGGCAGGGCGGTTGAAACTACATGATCTTTACGGTCCCTTCCAACCCAAACCATTCTATGATTTCCCTTGATGACAGGCATTGCTAGTCAAACCACTTAGGTAGCACACCAGTAGAAACTCCAGATGCAAAGAGTGTAAATTATTTGAAACTGCAGTATGCCCCAAACCCCTGATCATGAATATAAAAATCCAGTAATGCACAGTAATAACTTTGTTCTTTTCCACTGGTACCTTATGGTCATGTAGCTGTGCAGCCAGGGAGAATCCTCAGGTTAGTTCAGCTCACTTTTTCCTTCAAGTGGATTTATTTCATCTTCCCCAGTCAGGAACATCCTCAGTTTCTGTGTCACTGTTCTGCCTTCAGTCCAGGCATCCAGTAACTCCTGCTGTCTAGGCTTTCTCTGAGTCAACAAAAGCAACAGCACCATCAAGAAGCACCAGGACAAGAATATCCAGGGAAGGTGACACCTTTGCCATTCCTTTGAAAAGCACCACAGTACAGTGCTGGTAGTTAGGACAAGTGCTGCATAGAAAGACACAGGAGTTGTTCATCCTTAAGAATTACAGAGATTTTAGCAGCCTAGCTATGTATCCTAGACTATACACTCAATAAATTGTTTCCTTTAAAATGTGTTTATGCAGTGTGCTTTTCTATCAATGTCTTTCAAGACAAATGGGGCAGACAGAAAGCAGCAGATAACTTTCTATTCAGGAAGTTTAACCTGGCTTTTAATTTCCCCCTCTCTTTGTTGTTGGGTTATTTTTAACTGTGGATGCAGTCAGTTTAGGAATCCGGTCAGTAGAAAGAGGTAACATTGCAGAAGACAGTAGCACGCACTAGATATCTGGGGTTTGGAGGCTATTCAGTCTAGCAGCTGACAATCCTGATTAATATTATCTGTTTGAATGCTATCTTACTGCATGTATGTCTATGTTTACAAACTCTTTTTACACTGTTTCCTAGGTTTTTAAAGCATATTAGTGCTGTTGTGGGTAAGAATGTTACTGTCTACCAGTGCTCAGGTCCTAAAGCAGTTTCAAGAAGGGTTCTGAGCATACATTTATACTTACGGTACACAAACAATTCTATTTGGTTTGTTTCCATGTGTTCAACGTTCTGCATATGTTTAAATCCTTAACTGCTCTGCAACTTATATGTGAAAAAAAAAGATACTTGCTATTCGTCCGTAGTCCTGCTATTTGCAACAGTATTTCTATTCTTCATCTTCAACAAAAGTGTCCAAAGATAAAAGTAAAAATCCTTCCAAGTCAGAATGAGCAGGTGTATACCTGCAACAGTACTTGGTAGACCTCATTTTTCTTGTCAATGAACAATCATTTATATGAAAGGTCAGTACCAGCCAACTGGAATTTTCGTTTATGTCAATAAAGATCCAAATTTTTTCTAAAATGTTAGCATGTTCTCTTTGCTATTGTTGCTGGTTGACCAAAAGCTTCCAAGTATAAGAGATTCTGAAGAATTCAGGTCCTAAATGTTTACTTGTTTAGGAGCAGGACTTCAGGACAGAGCCTCTTAAGAGCTAACTGGCAGTAAGAATCAAAAAGTGGAGCTAGAAATGTAGATGAACCACTTAGGTGCATTACATCTTGTATATGTCCCTCTCAACACTTTTTTCCTGCTCCCAACTTATTTGCAAATCTTGAATAAAGTGTCAGGAGGAAACATAAAAACCTAAATCTTGTGAAAGTCTGATAAAACTGAGAGGGGATACCTTTAGGAGAGCTTGGTTATGCTTTCTGACAGCCAGATACACTTGTGCACACTTGCACATGTATTCTCTCTGGTCTATTCCAGCAGTTGCCCGTGGTGTCCCATCCTCCCTGCTTCTTTGATGTGGTTACTCCTTCATCAATTTTCATAACTGAAAAAGGATTCACCTGAGTATCACTCCACAAGAGAAAACTAAAGAGGCTGACACAACGCTGCAACATTCATTTTCATCATTCAGGCAGATATGGTATATTTGAACTCAGGCATTTGATCACTGACATAATGCCATACAGGATACAGTATACGTACTATTACACATGCAAAGGCATCTGAGGGAAGAGTGGCTAATGGCATTCTTCAAATGAAGAGATCGTTACATCATCTTTTTGCATCAGAAGAAAATTCTCCTCCTTGGATTAGTCACAAACCCTCTCTCTTGCACTAAAAGCAGTATAAAATAACATCGCTGAACTAGCTCCAAATAAATTAAATGAACTTTTGAAATTCTAAAATCCTACTCAATTTTTGCTCCATAGTTACTTATGGACTGTGCTTAACAAAAGGATGTTCTGGCATTTCAGGAAGAATTTCACTCTTAGCAGCTGAAGCAAGTAAAGAAATCACTAGTTGTCATCAAGTCTCTTCCTCATCAA
Organism: Mesitornis unicolor; assembly: GCF_000695765.1. NCBI lineage: Eukaryota > Metazoa > Chordata > Aves > Mesitornithiformes > Mesitornithidae > Mesitornis > Mesitornis unicolor. Next base: position 9,257 of record NW_010183509.1, read on the forward strand.
GGAACACTTCCTGCCTGCGACCACGCTAATCTGTAACATATAATATGCTACTTCACGCGTTTGGAATGACAGGGGATAGATAATCATCCTTCTTCAGCAGGGCCCACACAAGCCACTTCTGATGTCAGGAGTAATCAGTCTGCCAGTTAAGCGTAACTGTGGTGGAATGTGTCTTTTAATTACAGGTAGTTCACTAGAAAACTTCAGTGGGAGGTTATACTCATGCAATGCAAGGAATATAATGCTAGCTCTGTGGCAAAAGCAAAGATTATTCAAGAAATAATTCATCAAAGAGCTTTCTAATGTCCCAGACAAAAAAAACCACAAAGAATATTAGAAAGGGTGTTAGCAATGTCTCCTCCCCTGCCACTGCACCTTTTCTCAGCAAGTTTCCTCTCAACACAAAAAAAATGGGAACCATAAAAATCAGTAGATAGACCACAGGAGACCTGTGCAACAATGAGGTCTGCCAAACTGGAATTTCAGGTTGCCTTCATCTCACAAAATAAGAGTTTTTATTTCACTAGCACCATTCTAACAGTTAAAGCAAACAACGAAACGTAATTTAAGTTCTTTTAACCTGTTCCATAATTGTGATTTAGTGCCAAATTCTAGTGCCAACCCTGACCTTTTGCTAATTGGGTTAACTGCATTTTTTTTCTTGGTGTCCTCACCTTCACTGTCTCAGAAGCACAGTTGCTTATATTAGCAGGATTTCATGTTTTACAGTAGCTATTCTGAAGCTAAAGCTTGCTGAATTTGTGCTCTGCAGAGCCCCAAAACCTCATGTGTGAAGACCACAACTTCTTCTATAGCATTGCAGAAGTATAAAAGGAATATTAGAGTGCCTTTGCCATCTCCCTGATTGATGGCTAGTTACAAATCCAGTGATCCAAGCGGTAGCATAACTACTTTTTAGAAAGCACTTGCAGCACTGCCATTTGTTAATAAGGCTATTAAACTGATGTTAAAATTTGAAATAAGTTGAGGGCTCTTCTAAGGTACCATTTAGTGAAAACCTAAGTGTACTGATTTCAGACCATCTGCACTATGTCCAAATCCTATTCTTCTCTGAAAAGATTGCTTGTTTTGTAGTCCTCAACGAAGCAACACAGAACCCCACTGCTAAATTAGAAGTCTCTTGAAAGCGGATGTGCTAACCTCACTAAGTCAGTGAAGAGGAAACAACCCTTCAAACTCTTATCTTACACTGGAGAAAAGTTGGTTTTTCTTGACAAAATCGATTAGATGATTAGTGAATTCATATTTTCTATTATTTCAGAGCTCGTTATAAACAAACGACAATTTGTTTGACCTGCAAAGCTTGTTTGTTTGTCTTTAAAGACACTTAATACGTGAAAATCGCTGTTGCAAATGTTTTTGTATATTCTGTTCCTGGAGGTCCCTCTAGTGGCTAAAGTGTCAACTCTACCTGGTCTGGCTTGATAGGCTACAGATGATTTACCTCATTTTTTGAGAACTATTTCTGATAACAGACATAAATACTTTCTTAGCATTGATAATTCCTCCTTCTAAATAAACTGAAAGTGAAAGAAAAGGATTTGTCACATTAAGAAGGAAAAATAACGGGCACTTTAAGGAGGCTATTTATGAGTTAGTGCTTGCAAACCTGCTCAACTTTGCCATTGAACCACAGCCGGGTTTTTTGTGGGGGGGTGGTTTGTTTGTTTGTTTTCATTTACAAGTCTACTTTAAGATATGGAGAGATAATACCTTATTATCAGAATTATCTCTGTCACAGTAAGTCTTTCATTTGAGAAGTTCATTTTGTTCAGGTATGACGATTGAATTATCTAATGTGCTCTAATATAAAATATAGTTGTGCAGAAATGACATCTTAAGCAACACTGCTTCATGCTGCTCTCACAGTGTCTTTCATTCTGCAGTAATAAGACTGTTCACCTCTAGATCCCAGAAGCACCCACAAAGACTGAAACCTTAGTATTATCTGCTGTTATTTTCTTCCCATGCCTGGTACAGGAACACTCTCTGAAAGGTACTTCCCTGGACCTCTCCCTCACTGCTCAGAGGAGCTTCTACTTCCTTTTTCTTTTTTTCTTCCTTTTTTTTCTTCTGTTACCTGAGGAGTTCTGCTAACTGTGCCCACTGTCCCCACTTTCAGCTGCACCCATTTAATATTAACACGCATGCCTGTTTCTGTTTCAGTGCAGAGCTCACCGGTCACAGCCTAACTGGTCTGCAACGGAACAAGCTACATTATTGTAATCACATAAATGGCAACAACAGAATTGTTTGTTATAGTGTTACTTTTTAAGCTAGGAAAGAAATAGGACAAAGAAGCTTATAGAAATCATCCTATTTTTTAATATAGGAAGGGTGATCCAGTGGCTCCTCTTGATGCAACAAAACCTAAAATATGACTCATTTACTTATCTGCTATAATCTGAGTCATACTAGGGTAATTTGATGCAGTTGGGGATCTGACCCTAGCTTCTTTTCTGTACTGACTTACATGGTCTTTTCAATATAGAGGGCCCTCCTGTCCAGCTTTTACATGGTGTACATTATGCTTAAAAGCAGATGAATATCTTTAGATTATTTGTAAAAAAATGCTCTCTCCTACAATAGTAGTTTAGGACTCCCAAAGTGCAGGTGACAGGGTAGAGAAGATGAGAGTATTTTCTAAGAAAAAAACTGATGGCTGAGCCCATGTTTCCCACTGAAAACATGACTGTGATTTGAATTCTGTTAATAAACTAGGCAAATACTTGAAAAAGAATAGCATAATATTTGACATTTACCATTACAAGCAAAGACACATGAAAATTAAATCCTAATAAATTTCATAGTTTGATGGGTAGCTGTCAGTGCAAAAGGAAAAAAAACCCAAACAAACAAACAACCCCCAAAACAAACAAACCCCTCACCAAGCAAACAAAATGCCCCACCAAACAAACAAACAAAATAGGCTGGACTTTAACTTGATACATTACCCAGATTTGCATTATAAGTAATAAGAAATTATCAAAGAGAGCACCAAATTTCTTTCAGTATATTGAACTTAAGAAAGTATTTTCAGTCCTCCATCAAAAAGGAAAGTTCTGGTCTCTAACCTCAGACTTGAATGATGGGAGTTCAACTCCCAGTTCTCCCACAGACTTCCTGTGTGACCTCTGGTGTGTCATTGTTCTTATTTGTGCCTCAGGTTCTTAGTTTGTAAATGGGATAATGGCACTGCCCTCCTTTGTAGCTGTGATGATAAATCCGGTTGCATGTTAAGCTCCCAGATTTGCTGGGGAACAGGAGAAACAGGCTTAGTCAGTATAAAGCTAGGGATGCTTTAGAACATCATATAACATTCTGGTGTGCAGACCAAACTAATAACATTGGTGTTTTAAGCCAGGACATTGTGTTTTGAATGGGAACACAAATTTGAATGAAAGCTTTAACTGCTGCTGATACTGTACAGAGTTTCTTCCTCTTTCTTGCATTTGCCATTGCTGTGAAACTTCACCATGTGAACAAATGTGGAAATGGTCATCACTTGGCTTATCAGCCACAAAGTAACAGGTTTAGTTGTCATCAATAACACTGACCTTCTAAGTTACAGGCCAACCATTGTACAAAGAAGAAACAAACTAAGCCCATCATGACATCAATGGCTGGGGTTAGTAACTGAAGGGCAAGAAACAGGACTCCATTGAGGATGCAGCGAATCTAACATTTGAGTTACAAGACACAGTTCAACTCAATGAACGTTCAGATGAAAGTTTCACCTTATAAGACAAAGCAATGTAAGTAATAAGTTATTGCACATACACCAGCAGAGTGAGCAAGACTGTGGGAAGGACTAAATAAACGGTGTTATGGATTTGCAGTATAGCAGTATTCAGCAGCTTACAAAACTTCAATCTCAAGCATCTGTAGGTTGGTAATCAGTTATGAATCTTCATACTCAAGCATTATTTCCTCCTTAGCAGATTGACAAAAAGGCTGGAAAGCTACCAGGAAGGGAGACAGCGACATGTGTGCGATAACTGGTCAGAGTAGCCAGCAAGCTTTGTTAGAACTCTCCAGAAAAGGTAATGAAACTGTGTAGGAAATGGGTTAATAATAAACACAACTGCTTTGAGCAGAAGGGAGAACAGACCAAAAAAAGGGTTTGCCTGACAAAATACTGCAGTTTAAATAGTACTTAGAAGACTTTAAAACATACAGAATTTCAACAGACACTTGCAGAAGAAAACTCCAAAAGGGACTGAGATGGCCTTACTCAGGGTCTGGCACATGAAGTTTAGCCCCAGACCCAGTACTGCCCCTTAACTGTAGACTAAGCTGTGCATACCACTCAGTTCTCCATTCAAGAACTTCTGCTTGGGCTATGTCTTTTACACTCAGCACCTAGTGCTTTTCTGACAAAACTGCTAGTAAAATCTGGACAAAACCAGCCAGTGCCTTCAACACCGTATGTTACAATCTGGTTCAGCTTTCAGAAAACGTTTCTTGATTAAGGTCCTACTTAGTTTCAGGTTTTTATACTTCAAGTAACTGTCACTCTTGTAACAAAGATCAAAGATAAAGGACTTTTTATTACTATGATGCAATGGAACTTACCACAATTATATTCCTCTAGAAAGTATAAGCATTAACAGAAACATGGATAGTTAAAAAGTAGAGACATATGGACATATAAAGGAAATTTTAAAGCAATCTGGATTAATTACATAGGTCATCATGAGAAAAAGAAAACCTGCTGTTCTCTTGAACAAATTCTCTTGAATTTGGATATCTGACTGGAGCACCTCCACTATGGGGATGGGCTGAGAGAGTTGGGGTTGTTCAGCCTAAAGAAGAGAAGGCTCCGGGGGGACCTTATTGCAGTCTTCCAGTACATGAAGTGGGCCTACAGGAAAGATGGGGAGGGACTGTTTACCAGGGAAGGTAGTGATAGGACGAGAGGGAATGGTTTTATACTGGAACAGGGCAGATTTAGACCAGATATAAGGAAGAAATTCTTTACTCTGAGGGTGGTGAGACACTGGCCCAGGTTGCCCAGGGAAGCTGTGGATGCCCCCTCCCTGGCAGTGTTCAAGGCCAGGTTGGACAGGGCTTTGGGCAGCCTGGTCTGGTGGGAGGTGTCCCTGCCCATGGCAGGGGTTGGACTGGATGAGCTTTAAGGTTCCTTCCAACCCAAACCATTTTATGGTTCTATGATTCTATGGCTTTTTATGTCATTTTATATTCTAATCAAAGGAATGTGTCAGAGATACATTTTCTAAAGGTTTTAGAAACGAAGCACAATGGAAACCAGACTTGTAGAAGAAAGGTGAATTTAAAGCCTATGAAAAAGAGAAAACTCTGTCTTGAAGACATTGAATATGGCAAATATCAACTTATGCCAAAAAATCCCCAAAGCCTCAGTAGAAACATACAGGATTCATACAAACTTATTTTGATAGTGAAGGACAAAAATATTTGAAAGAACACATTACTGTGATAATGAAAAAGTTGAAAAGCTTAGGCATATCTTTGGCTTCTTCAAAGTAGCTTTGATTCACAGCAGTCAACTGAGCTGCAATAATTAATACCAAATGAAGTCTGTTATATGTCAAGAAATCCCCACAAGTAACTTACCTAAGGAAGCACGATGATGGAAAATTTGTACTCTGAATATAGAATAAATCCCTTAAATGAATTCACTTTTAAGGTTGATATACTGTACACCAAAATTGGGAGTTATCAGTGAAGGTAAGTGGACAGCATTCATTAGGAAACCCTAAATGACTAAGAGAGCACTCAGACTGCACACATGTGCGCTGGGAAATTTGTTAAAGATTTCTGTAGCTGGGGAAAGCAGGTGACTTTTCTCAAAGAGCACAAAGGATTAGTTATTGATGCAGTTACTCAACATCCAAGTTATTGCAATAATTTGAAAAGTTAACTTAGGAAATACATTCACAGCTGAAGTCCATCCCTACTGGTTGGTTGTTTCTGATAGCTCTATGCTCCACTATTGCTGCAGAGAAATGCTTATTATTTGCATCTCCATTTGTTTCACAGGGCTTATTTTCATCCCAGAGAAGAGCTATCAGTATCATTATACACTAGCAATGTTTACTTTTCCTGTCACACGGACAGGTGTGCCAAGTAATCTGGTAACAGCTACCTCTTCCCACACAGGAAAAGGGAGCAGCAGCCTTGGTAAGAATCGCCACCTCAACACAACTCAGCCCTGCAGACAGACAGTCGAGCCTGTTGCAAAGGACGGGCAGCAGGTAGGATCACTGACTATACTACGTAAATTAAGAGAGGCTTGTGATTCAGCCAGGAAGAGATCATTACTTACTCTGCATTTTCTTTCCCTTTCACCATTTGTGAGCAGCAATTTATAACAGTCATTCCTACTCTTTCTTCCTTCTGAATAAGGAAGTATATGTAAAACTTCCAGATTTTCTATATCAGAAATTTCACAAGCTATTTGTTGCTGTCCGTTGTTTATGTTCTAGATCACTTCCTGTAGTGTTTTTTTTCTGTTCAGTACTTTGGTTTCCTTACCTAAATAGTGGCTAAGTTACTGTATTTGTCCTGCTCTGCAATTAGACACCAGCAATGTTCCGATATTGCACTCTCCACTGTTTAGAGAGCCTTTTAGCTTGCCCTATGAATAACCCTCTGAATCTTCAGAGACCCTTATATCTAGCTAATCCTTGGCAACTGTTTTGGCCTGATATTAACAGACTGCAGAACTATTATAGTCAAGCAGTTCTCTACTACACAGCTGTTTCTGAGACAGAAGAGTACAGAGGTGGTATCCTTTACCCATGTACTATGGTAGCCATGACTTCTGCTCTCCTGCACTGTAGATTTCTGGCATTCTTCTACCAGCCCCATGAGTTTAGAGCATGAGCACGCACCAACATAACTGTATACTATCTTAATCTGATTTCCTCGTTCGTGTGTTTACTGTTCCCTCATCATCCTCACCCCTTGAAGACAATTCCCAACAGTATCTTTGGGCACAGATGATGTCTTCAGCTCTGTGTCTATATTGATATTTTCTATTCTAAACTTTTTGCGTATTTTTATTTTACGTTATTGCATTCAGAACAGTAGATTATCTGAATGTTAGGTGACAGCGTTAAGGTAGAAAAAGCCCTCTTTATTTGAATGTTTTTTTGATAAAAGGCAGTCAGCCTGTAAAGACTCCACATTCAGACAGGATCACAGGGAACAGAGCCAGAAATGCCAACGGGCCAGAGATTATTCTTGAGTTTATTCTTTATGCCGTTTTAGTCTTCATTAACTCTTCATTTTCAACTGGGAAAGCAACTTCTCCTAGCGAGTTAAAAAAAATAAAATCAGTAAATAATAAAAGTGAAAATCATCCTTGCCTTTGGTAAATTCTTTGAAATTTGTCGAATCCTTTTTATTCTAACAGATCGCTCAAAGGAACATTTAATGTAAATAAATTTAGGTACATGCATTCTCAAAGCACTATGTCTATTATCTTCAAAATGGGCTTTTTAAGACATTAATAGAAATAACCTGAACATCTGGTAATTAGTATCACCTCAGACGAGCATGTAGCTTGCTTCAGTTTTGTATTTAATATTATTCAGCACTTTATGCTGCTTATGTTTTTGTTTCATCAATGTTATAATCATAGCCAAAGTGGAATAAGACACAGTACATTGGTAGTAATAGTAGAAGTTATGCTTTTCTATAACTACATTGTAACTGTGCACTTAGGCAGCCAATAATAATTCCATACAGTTCTAGTTTTTAGCTATATTCTTGAGACTTCTGGCACGTGAGAAAGTGGCTTTTTATTTCTTTCTAGACTTGCATTCTGTAATTACCTGGAAGTTATGTGTTCATCTCCATGTGTTTTGTTCTTTTTTTAAACAAAGGCAATTAGCACTGTTATATCCTCAATATATAGCTCCAGTCCCTTGTAATTGTTAAAAGCTTTACCCCAACCATGTTATGACTCAACTTTACAGCAGAAATATAAATAGGAATTCTGTTAAATTTCAAACACGAGCACCTCTGACTACATAGTAACTACTGAAATGCTGTTATCATCTCTTGCCTCCTGCACAGCCCCACACTGTGATATAACCTACGAGGAGATGGCTCATGGATCTAGCATCAACTGTGAAACCTTTTAAGTTCCTAGAATAAGAAGCTTACTTGTCAGGGTGGCTGATTTAAGCTTCTATTTGCTTGCCTAAAAACGTGTGACAGCACCATAAAAGTACACTGTACAAGCATATTTCTTGTTTTATTTAACTACTAAGGACATTTTACTGTATCTTGATGATATGGGTTGGAATAATTGGGATTTTTTAAAATCTCTTTTTGTGACAGATAAAATTCACAACTTCTTTTATCTTTAACGTATTAATTATTCCACTGTCTGGATAAGAACCTGTCTGTAGTTATTTATGGCAAATATACAGTAAGGCATCCCATCAAAGTTGTAGCACTTTAGAGCACTACAAAACTTGTCCCTGCGTAGCATCCCGTGTTTGAGATCTGTAGCTACATTTCTACTACGATAAAACAGGACCTTGCACTTCCAGAAGCAATGGCATCTCCTTACTGAAACTGTGCAACTATCGACCACTGTGTAGAGTTCCATCTTTAGAAACTGGATTGATGTAATGGTTTTTTGTTTGGTTTGTTGGTGTTTTTTTCTCTCATCACAGCACCTTGATTCTTTAGGCATTGAGAAAAGAAAAACAACCAACCAAACAAAACTAACCAAACAAAACCACTCAACTTTGTATTATACACTGTAGAAATGAGGGAGAGAGAGAGAAGGAAGGCATCTCTTATAATAGCAAGTTTGCACTCCAATTACCCTTTTCATGACCAAATTATGCTGGATGAGGCAGAATACAGTTTAACACAACTTGGATAGTTTGTCTGTTGATGAGGAAGAGGTATTTCTAGAGTAGTCCAGAGGCATACAAGGCTTTGTTGGCTGCTTTGACTGTAAATTTGAACAGGTCTTGATGAAACACAAACAAAAAAACATCACCATCTACTGCCTAAGAGATGAAATCTTTCATTGCATATAGCTTCCTTACAGCCATCTGAGAAAAGCAAAATTCACCCATGCTTTACAAATCAGTTTGGTCAGTTACGAAGCAAACCTTTAGAGGCGGCAGGGAATTTTTATAAATATTCTTGTTCATTCTTTCACATCCAAGTTTCACCTCAATAAAATGCAAAGGTTTCAAAAACTGACCAGGAAAAAAGCTGACCAGGGCAACACTTTGAATGTGTATAAACATCAAGTGAAGGGAAGCATCTGTTATTCTATTTCTCTCCTACAGCACGTTAACCTCTGCCAAGCATAGGATTCACCATGTTTGAAGATTTACCTTCTGGTTATAACTGGCGATTGCTGTGAGTACACCTGCCAGCAGAACATAAGGAAAGCAGACATGGCGAAAGCGTATGCGTATGGGGAAGGAACAGAGGCTTTTGGTACACAGTGAATTTGACAGACTTGGAATCCCTGTGCCAGCACATGCCCTCCTGCCCATCTGCAGGCAGAGATATTCTTGAGTATCCCAAACATATAAGAATAAGTGAGGTCCCTCTTTCTCTTGTACACTGAAGCCATCCTTAACAACATTAGGTCAAACATTTTCGTCTATATGCCTCGTCCAGACACTTTCTTCTGTGCCTTGCAGTTTTAAACCTGCTCGTTTACTTGTTTCAGATCTGAACCTCTCTGATAAATAACCTGAGTGTCAAAGAGGAAGTTGGCTGCGATTTGCTGCAACTGTGGGTTAAAAATCAATACTATCCAGATGAAAAAAATAAATGGCAAACTCTTTGTAGTGGGCTATAGGCATATATATATATATATATAAAATCTAGGTTTGGCAGTACTTGCTATATGCAAGAGATCCAAATGTCATCATGTATTCAATGGGCCTGATTTCTAAACGTGCAACATGGCCCAGTGAACTCAGGTGCTTAGGCCCGAGGCTTTCTGAAATTCCCAGCCACATCCAAATGCAACTTCAGTTTTGTACTTAATGGGAAATATAGAGAGATATTCATGTGTTATCAAGGGAAAATCTTAGAACAGCTGATGAACAATTTTGCCACTACCATTTTTGCACTAAGCACTAAATTCAAAATTGTGTTATAGTTAAGAAACAAAACAGACTAAATGATTTTCCTAAGGTTTGGAAATCTCAAAGTACACCTTGTATATGGTTTATGCAAAGGACATTTTTGGTTTTGAATATACTTCCCCTCTGAGCTTACAAAATTTGCCTGATGCACTGAACAAGCTCTTATAAATAGGAGATGATGAAAGCTGTACCACAAGGAAACACAATGAAGCATTTTTTCCCCTCTGTAAAAACTGCTCTTTCCTACCAAATGCATAGCTACAGGCATGAATTTGAAAAAAAATTAAAATTGTACCCATAACAAACTTGAAAAGAAATAAAGGATATTGTAGAATAGTTGGTAAACTGGGATTTGTAAATATTGGTACTTAGATGCTAACTTTGTGAAGTCAGCTGTTGGCATGAAGAGAAACATTTGTGAATTTTTTCAGATTCTGCAAGTATGATACATTAAGATCCTAATGAATGAAAAATACCAGCTGATCTGAGCAAAACCACACAAGACTCTTTCAGGCTTTTCCAGTTCCCAAGTGGTAGTCCTTTTCATTTTCTAATACTTCTTCTTTCAGTAGTATTCATTTGCCAGTGTCCATGTACAGTCCAGCTTCAACTAAAATTCTCAGGTATGGTTTTGTCTGCCTTATCTGAAGCACTTGTTTGGAATTGGAACTATTCCCATGTTCTTGCATTTTCTTTGAGGATGAACTTGGCTGTGGTATTGCAACACATTACTTTCAGGACTTTGCATATCGTGCTGTATACCACATTAGCGAACTCATTTTGCTGAAAAATGACCTGGCAAAAATGAATTCTTTTTAAGTGAACTCAGTCTGCTTCCCCGTGAGGCCACACAAAGTGTTGTGTTGGCACAGCTTCAAAGTGGCATGCCGTGCTGTGGGAACAGAGCAGTGAAGGTTCAGGAATATTTGAAGCTAGTGTCAGCCTCCCCCCACACCCCACGTACAATGTGCTACGGGCACAGCCCATTCCTTTAATTTTTTTTGAGTAGTGTCGTTGTGTGTTTCCTCTCATCTGTTCCTTCTGCTCCTTCCCTTGTTTACTTCCCTGATGTCTGTATTTCCCTTTTATCACCTCTCCAGCCTCTCAGGTTTTCTCCCCAGAATAAATCCACCTCTATGAAATTCCCTGGCTGACATCCACATGCAAATTTCTGCAAACTCACTAGAAGTGCATTAATCAAATAGGCCCTGGTGCTCTTTATCATGTTAAGCAAATGAGGACAGAAACAAAAAAGACAAAGTACTTATATTTACATTAGCATTTTGCACATTCATTTGTTAAAGGCTTGGTGCTAACCCTATCCAAACCAAAGCACAATCAACTCTCCTAGAAACTAATGGGAAGACGCCTTCAAATAATTAATTTGTCTTGCATCCCGGCAATTACAGGAAGGATCAGGCTCCAGAGGCATACCCTCGAAATGGTAAAACAAACCCTGCACTGGTTCAGTAACAAGGCTCTCTTCCCATACATCTTTTTATAGCTGCTTGTTGTTGATGGGGGTTTTAAAAGAATTCTTTCCTCCTCTGACATTTTGTTCTGATTATTGACTATGCACAGATACAGAAAAGAGGAATTACTTGAAATACCATTCTGTAACAGCTGTTCTAGAAAGGAACCTGACAACAGTGGCAATTTTGAAAGACTCTAGTGAGGCCAATTCACATAAATATATCTGGAAACTTAATCCAACTTCTATTTTACTAGACCACTTCTATGCTTCCCTTCTTTGTGTGGTTTTGCTTTGAGTTCCTTGTTTCTATTAATGTTTGCCCCTGCCTGGCCCTGTGTCTGCAAACTCATAAAATCTCCGGCTGGTGTCCCAAGGTTGCTGTCAGCCTCAACCAGCCTCTCTCTCACTCTATGTTCTCATAGAAGTATGGAGAAACCTTCCCATATGTTATTTGCTGTGTACTTGTTGCATCCCACCAGCTCTTTGGCAGTTAATTTTTCTTAGCCTTCCTGTCTGAACGTGAGAGAAGTGTAGTGTACCAGAGTTCAAGTTGCACTTGTCGTGACAGTCACATTTCTTTTGTTCCCTTTTTCTATTTCTGTAGTTCTCAAAGATCTGTTTGTTACAGGCATGGCAAAGCCCTACGTGAGACAGCTGGCCATTTCTACCTGTGTATTTCACCATCCCTAGGTCTTCATGCTTTATTTAGGAATTCCTTGGCAGTCATGAAAGATTATTCTGCTTTGTCATTAGGCTGTAATGCAGAAATGTTTTATGCATCATTATCAGAATTTGAATGTGCTAATTCCTGAAAAACATTTTTCAAAGCTGCAACATAAACATAAGCGAGATAATGTGTATAATTGCTCGTGGATGTACATACATCAGTCTCACACAGATGCATACGCATTTGTCTTCTCTAACAAATGCTTCTTTTTGCCTCACATCATATATTTATATTCCCAGGGCAGGTTTAGATATTTTTCCCTTCCTGGAATCTAGTTAATGCTTTCTCATACCTCTCCTTCTCAGTTTCATTTACCCTTGATTAAAACATTGGGTTTGTTTCTTCACACTTAAACATATATACCAGTTAGAGCCCATCCGATTCGTCTTTGGAGCACATGCTGAAATTGAATATAGATTGTGCAGTCTTTATTCTGCCCTTCACTTCTCTGGTTTTCTTTATTCTGATACCCTGAATCTGCTTTGTTCTTTATATTTATTATGTTTTAATTCAAAACAGGAATGAAAACATGGTTGAAATTGGAAGCAAATAATTCCATTACACTGTTTCTGGCGCTGGCCCAGTAAACTCACTGATGCAATTTTCCTTGAGTGAGTACTTGCACTAAAGTCAGTAGGAGCATTTCCATTAGTAAAGTTACATAAGCATGTGTGTATCTTCAGGAACAGAGCTGTGGATGCATATCCAGTTCTTAGGGTTGTGATAACATGCAGGTTAAGGTCAGGTTCTTTGAGTCACAATACACAGACTCCATCACAATCCAGGACTGTGGCCTGGTTGCTTTACTTGCTCCCTAACCAGTGGTATAAGGGTTTTATTCTTTCCAATGAGCAATTTCTCTGAGTGTGGTCACTACTGTACTCATGGGCAGCCTTGTTGCTGTTCTTCCCTTGAACCCATTAATTGCTGTCCTAGCCATAAATATAAAGAACACATCTTTCCTGCCATCCTGTCACATTGGTAGGCTATTATATTCTCCTTTTCCCTTCCTGCATTCTTCTCTGCTTTGGGTTACATAACTCTAATTTGCTCAAGCTTTCCTTCTCCTTTGGTGCAAGGTCTCTGTCTGTTCTTCTTGTTGCTCCCATTCAAACCTTCTTCAGCTGACCTGTAATTCCCTTGAAACACGGCACCCAAACCCAAACAAAACATTGCAGCTAAAGCTGTTTATCCTGATGAACAGCTGAGTGACTTCACCCAGGCTATCCTGTTTATACTGTCCTATATTGCATTTCTCTTTTGCAAGAACAGCATAGCATTGCTCAGTTATGTTTGCACTGCCTGTAACCCTTAAATCCTTCCAACAGGACTGCAATTTAGCAATGGTATCCCGTTACATGCGTTACATGTGAAGCTGATTGTTCCTGCACAAGCAAAGTTCATTGTATTTTTCCCTGTTGCAGCTTCCCCCTTACTATTCACCTGCATCATTACTGTGAGCCCTCTCTTTTTCCAGCCAATAGCTGAGGCTCACTTTATCATTGGGATTGCTAGCCCACCCTGCACCAGTAATTGGTGCTGTTTTCTTTTGCACTACATGAAAGATTCCTTTAAAGTTTATAAACCAATGGATTTGCTTCATCTGCCACTGAAGCTAAGTGGAGGCTTTGTGACTTTTTTAACACCAACAACAGTGGACTTACTGTGTTACTATATTTAATCATTTCACCTACATATTCAAAGGTACTCCTTGAGTGGGTGGAGGAATCTGATAGTGATTAAAAGTCAGGGTGCGACCCAGCCTGCTGATCAGCTTAGTAGTATGAAGGAAAATTCTTACTACTGCTAAATCCTGAGAGATAATGACTACCCTACGCCTACTCTCTTAATGGAAGACAACAATTGAGGTCAAACCATCCCTTGACTGAACCCATTTTCACAAGATACGTTTGACTTCTCTTCCTTCCATGGACACAGTCTAATCCTGGCCAAAATCTAAAGGAAGGATGACACAGACCCACATTCTTGTCACCCATCTGGAGGCAAACTATCCGTCATTTGTTACCACAGAAGGAAGAAGAGCTGCAGATTCACAGTGGGCCAAGTGGCAGCTACCATAGCTGGAAAGGGACCGTGGAAAGTTGGGGGAAATGGCGACAGAAGCTGTAGGGGAAAAGGAAACTGGGGAGAGAAGGCACGGCAGAGGAGGGGTGAGGAAGCAGAGACAGGAAGGAGAATAGTCCAGGAAGGAGAATAGTCCAGAGAGGGACGTACATAGGTGTCATAATGTTTCTCTAGGGTTCTGATATCATCACTTTTTTCTGGATAATTCCTTCAGGAAAGAATTTCTGCAGGGATGTCCATTGTAGAGTTTTCCTATAGCCATCACAACTATCCCCCTGAAGTTATGCCTCCCTGGCAGTTTCCTACATACCAGATATCTAGAATGCCCAAATAAGAAGCCAGGACCATCCAAAATGAAGGGCTAAACAACATTAGGACCTACAAACTCCAGTGTCACAAGCACTGCTTGTACAATGATACAATTCTAACAGCTCCTGTTTACGAGGTTAAAGGAATAATGATTCATGGGACTGGCTGACACCTTGAATGATTTAATCAGGCCATCTCTAATGTAGATGACTGACTCACATTTCCAGATGTAGGTGGAACTGGCAGTTGTCTTTTCCTCATAATTGTCTTAACTTGCTTTGCTAGTTAGAAATAGTTTTCTAGGTTATATTTCCAACCTGGTAATCATTAGAGGTACATTCTTTACATAGATGTCTGTATTTATAGTCAATGGGAACATCTAGGACAGAATTTGACCTACAAACTTAAATACGTACAAGCAGCCTAGATAGAAAAATTTGTACTTCAGTCTGAGCCAGAACTAAAGAAGACTGCTTCATATATATGTATATACACAAAATTTAAAATACAAATGCACAGATTGAGGAAGGCAAGATTTTTGTGGGTTCCCCACACACACATACCCCTTAGGTATTTCTGATTGCTTTCCTTTAAGTAGTCTTTACATTAAATTTAATACAGTAGCATTCTCATAGACAATGAAGGGGAAAAAACTTTAAATATTAAGAATGAAAAAGTGTTGGAATTTTCTAAAAAGTTTGACAGAAAATAGTATATGGAAAGGGAGAAAATGATGAAGTACTAGTTATCCCCCACTGTTTTTTCATGCAGCTGTGTTTAGAACCTTTGTCTCTTCTTTGTTTCTCCCCCTACTTTTCCTTTCATCCAAAAAGTGCTTAGATCACGTGCCTTTCTCTGACTGTCTTTTCTTTCCCAAAGCATGGACTTACTCCAGACCCTTGCAATTAAACAATACTCCGTGATGTTAAAGTGACGCAAGCCGACCGTAGTTAAGCTGACTGCAGTGGAATGTCATGACTTTGACCAAAAAGATTTGACCCAATTGCTGTGACCTGACATACCTGCAATCTAGTATAATCTGAATTCTCAAAGCAATAGCCCCTGAAACCACTAGAGACTTACGTGAAATCTGGAACCAAGCAGAACAAGACTGAGTTAAACCCAGGAGAAAGGCACTCCAAAAAACTGTAATTATATTACATGGTTTTGAATACATGCTTACTTTGCTTGTCAGAGCACATTGAGTGAGACGTGACCATGCTTTTTAAGAACAGAAGTCTTAATCCAGGAGGAAGTGACAGAGCTGACTCTATCCTCTTCTGAATATATATTCAAATATTAGAGGCATAATGCAGTCTGTGTGCTGACTGATCAGTACATAGCTAAGCTCCACTGCAGTGTGAAGTGGTGGTAAGGCAATATGCAGTGCCTGAACAGATCAATGCAGTGTTCCACGATTCTGCCCATAACAGTGAGCGGTTGCACTGCAGTAGCTGAGACAGCTACAGAGGAAGGTAAGGAAACATTTAATGTGGTCAGTCTTTGTGCTTAAGAACCCTATCTGGAAATGTTATGCAGCAAGGGTTTTTTTCAGGTGATTTTGCAACATTCATAATATAAGGAACTCATGGTTTTGCTTTTTTCCGCTTGTACAGAATCTACAGAACAGCCTTTAAAATCTTCTTCCCCACCCCTTTAAATACCAAAGCAACATTTCCTTGCTCCATTAGCACCATTGGGTGAACCGTTGCACTGACATGGAACATGTGCACCTGTACATTACTGCAATCATACTGAAAGTCACAATATTTATTCTTTGGAAGTCAAACAACACGTAGAAGATAAAGCAAGAAAAATGGTCTAAGTGTCAAATCTCACTAAAAACAAGCAAACCTCGCAAGCCCCCTCCAAAAGACCACTCTACACAGCATTGCTCATTGGCTTTGTTTGTAAAAGCTCCTGAAAGCTGCATGCATAAACTTAGGAAATATCACACCATAATAGTCCAGGATCTCATCTAGTGTAGATTCTCAGCTCCATATAGGGCTACACTATATTCTTGCATGGATGCCATTCAGAATCCCGCACAATTTTTGGCCTTGTTTTGCCATTCTGTCAGTACCACTTTTCTGCTCTTGATGCTGGAAGACTTCCTGACTTGCAATATGAACACAGAACAGCTGTAGAAGATCATAACAAATTCCATTTAGCTCTGTATCCCATCACAGACAGCAGCCTGCAGGGATGCTGAGGAAGTGGTAGCACTCAGTCTCTAGGTCTAGGGCCTGCTTGATTCTTAAAAAAATCACCCACATCTTATCTATTTTCGTCTCCTCAACAGTTGTTCACTACCACTGAGAACCAGAATTCCTAAACTGAAATCAAATAATGTCCTATTTTGGGGAAAAAATAATTATCCAAATGCAAGAATATTCCTTATAAATCTCAGCAGCTCAATGCTTTTATTTGAAAAGAGGAGGCATGGATAACCATATGATCCAGTTTTGCAAGCTATGATCTAGAACCAGACTTAAAATTAACCACTTGGGGACTATCTATGAGGCCAACTGTCAGATTACTCTGTAAATTGCTATCTATTCCAAGTTAATTGCTTGTGTGTAGATATAAGTAAACATGCACTACCCAGTGCAGTGATGAATGGTGACTAAATGTACCTGGTGAATTCAGTCCTGAATACTTTTTTCTAATAAAATCCTTTGTTCTGTCAGCAAGTTCCAGGAAGTAAGTTCTATACTTCAAAGTAGTCAAAACGTGTTATTATGACTCTGTATTAACTATTTTTTTCCCAGAATACTGTCTTCTATGGTCTTAGGAGATAAAGCTACACCTCCAGTGGAAAAGTGAACTCAAACAAGAAGGTGAGCTTTGCGGTGACTACCATTATTGATAATCCAAAAGAAGTTCTTTCAGGTAATACTCTTAACCAGACTAGTCTGATAACCTAGTGTTCAGAATAAACACATAATTCTCTCCAGCAGTGACTAGCATGCAAGCAGGGAGAAGAATCAGAACAGTATCTTTAAAGCAACGACCGCTGACAGAAGTTTGGGCGGTCGCTACTGAGGTTTAGAAGAGCTGCAGGGGAAACAAATCATGAGGAAGTCAACAACCACTTTTTAGAGGCAGAGCAGAGAAAAAGGCAACTCCAAACAAAGTTTTCACAGAAAACATAAGAGAAGGGATGAAAATAGAGAGGCAGCAGTGCTGAAGCAGCCAGAACAGAGTCTTCCAAGAGACTTCCCAGCCCAAGGGAAGAGCTGAAGGGCTTGCTCCCTCTACTGGAGCACCTTGACAGAACCACAGGAGAGGCCACTTTTAAAGTCCATACCAAATCTCTCGGACTAGGAAATAAGGATTAATACAGGGTTGATTATCATTGCTGGGTTACTACCACAAGGATTTTTTAAAGGACTGAATATGTACTTGAATACGCAGATGAAGGCAGAA
>NW_010183509.1:27453-43115 GCF_000695765.1 Mesitornis unicolor
AAAGAGCTATTTCACAGGGGGTTTGGGTTTGGGTACTTCTTGTTTGTTTGTTTTGCTTCTTATAAGGCATACAAGTTGAATTCTGTATTTTTCAAATCATAATTATATCTGTTCAGTCCAACTGGAACACAGGAAAGGCAAGCAGACCTTTTCAGTGTCTCATGTAATGCAGAAGAACAACTCTTGTTACACGACCTTTGCTCTAGGACAGATTACTCGCCATCATTACTTTAGTCACATATAGAGAAAACCACCTGCCTTTTTGAACTGTATGTTCCTGTCGAGTACAGTCTGGCCCAAAATACTTCGGCTTATGAATAAATAGCCTATTTCTACAGCAAACAGAGTGTAAACCTCCCCGAGAGTATCTTCAAGACAAATAAATTGTAATCACTTAGTTATTTATTGTTTATGTTGAATAATATAAGTCATCGCAGCATGATGCCTAATGACATCAAGAAACCATGACTCAGACACTCACTGCTTGCAATAGCTTGTGGAGGAGGCTCCTCTTTCTCTCTTGTAGAATTAGGGTCACCTTCGGGCTCTAAGGCACCTCAGATGACTTTGGACAGATCGCAGGAACTTGTACCTTGCAACTCAGCTATGCTAAATGAGAGATGAGAAAGCCTTACTCCTTCATGCCTTCTATATAATTTAAGTTACATAGCTTTGGTGTGGAGTTTTCCTCTTCCTGTATTTATCATCCAATATTTGGTACAAACACCTCCAATTTCAGCGGAACCATATGAGCATAATAGTAAAAGATTAATTTAAATTATTTGACTAAAAACTCAGCTAGATGTAAATTAATGGATTTTGTGGCTTCTCCAGTTTAAACAGCTTCTCATTTTCCAATTTTCTGTCATCTCAGTGAACATCTTGGTCTACTGGTGATCACCTTACAGATTCAATGGAGGAAATTGAAACCAAGCTCTTCAGCAGTGACAAAGAGGAAGCTTTCAAAAGAGAACTGCCATATTGTATAGGAGAAATAGACTTCACAGCTTCTGGGAAGAAACGTGGAAAGGTACAGCACTGAAGAGTGGCCTTTAACACCACTGCTGTTGTTCAGCTGTCACTTCTTAGCATTAAATGTAGAGACTGTAATAGTGAGGGTCAGTGTGATACATTGTATTCAAAGTAGGGACCATACCTTCCCAAATGTGAATGTGATTTAAAATAAGGCCTATTAATATAGAGAAATCAATCACTTGACCTGCACTTACATGCAGCAAGTACACTTGTTCACCTTTTCTTTTTTTTAAAAAAAAACAACCAACCAGTCGTGTGTAGCTTCCTTCATTTTTTATCATTTCCCTGGTTTAACCTCTTTCTGCCAAAAATTAATCTCTATGGATTTCAACATTTTAAACATACTTTTGAGCCTTTTAAAGGCTCTTAAAGTTCTCTCTGTTTGTTCTGCTAATATGCAGGGAAGGCTGTACATGGACAGATCCACTAGTCCCTTGCATACATCAGTGCTAGAGCATAAAAAGTTCCTAGGAGCAGAAATCTGCCTTAAGGTTTTGTTTTGTCACAAAGTCTAAAACACAAAGCCAAAATATATACAGAACAGGAAGAAGTGATAGATTAATGTAACATGTTCTTGAAAAACAGACATGAAGTAAATATTTCAGCTAGTGCAGAAACAAGAAATGCCTGAGAAATTTAATAGAATCATAGAATTTGTTGGGTTGGAAGTGACCTTCAATGGTCATCCAGTCCAACCCTCCTGTAGAGGGGAAGGACATCTTTAACTAGATCAGGTTGCTCAGAGCCCCATCAAGTCTGACCTTGAATTTGCTGGCTTTCCTAGACTGCCATGGAACTGAAGGCAGTTCAAGAGGAATGGCAGCATTAAAGGAAAGAATATGTCAGTCTGCAACACAAAATTAACCCATGGAACTGACCCATTTAGTGAGGTGACAATAATACACATACCTGCTAAATTCATCCTGGTATTTAGTTCTCTGTCAGGTCTTGCTCAAATAATTTTTTTCTTGAATAACCAAGTTGATTATCGTTTTCCCTCTGCATTCACCACGAACAATATCTCTACTCTATGCTATTGTCCCATTTTTATTCAGTGGGGTTTTTTTGTTTTGTGTGTTGAAGTTTATTAAGGTCCCGAGCACCATTCATCCTGGAATCATATTTGAAGTTATGCTCAACAAATGGAAGCTACCTGCTCCCAATTTGGTTGTATCTTTAGTAGGGGAAGAAGAAAATTTCCAGATGAAGCCTTGGCTACGGGACACCTTAAAAAAAGGACTTATAAAGGCAGCTCAAAGCACAGGTTAGTACTTTAGGCTTTAAACAAGGGATTTATATTCCTACTGGATTCTCACACCTAGAATCCAATGATCTTTTGACATCAATGGGCCTGCTCACATGACTGTTTTTGAAGTTCAAGTCTTTGCCGAATGCAACCCACAACCTGCATTGAAATAGCTTTGAAAACAAAAGTTACTGTATTAGAAATAGCAAAAACAAGTTATTTCAAAACAAGTTACACCAGGCAACCATTCCTGAAGTGTAAAATTACCTGATATTATTCTCTCAGAAATGACACCAGAAAGATAGCATAAGATGGTCCCAAATACATTGTCCCTCTTTGGTGCCATAGCAAAATAATTCTTAAGAGAGCATAGCAATTTCATTTCTACAAGAGTGAATTTAGGTCAAAAATAAGAATTCTTGTTTTCTGCATTCTCTCTTTTTAGCTACCAGTCAAAATCATTTTACAATAATTTGGGGGTTTATTGAAGATTATTTTCTTCAAATCTAAGAGTTGAACATGAGGAAAAAGTTTTTTACTGTGAGGGTGCCAGAGCACTGAACAGGCTGCCCAGAGAGGTTGTGGAGTCTCCTTCTCTGGACACATTCAAGGCCAACCTGGCCGTGTTCCTGTGTGACCTGGTCTGGTGATCCTGCTCTGGCAGGGGTTGGACTGGATGAGCTTTCGAGGTCCCTTCCAACTCCTGAGATTCTGTGATTCTGTGATTCTGTGAACAGACTTTGTTAGTGGAACAGCCTATGATTAGACTCAAGTTTAAACAAAAAGACCTTGGTAATGTATAACACAAAGTAAGTCAGCTCGCTTCCTCCCTGGCTGTTCACATAAATGATAAGAGTAGTGAAAAGCATTTAAAAATAAAAGTAAACAAATCAGTGTCTGGGACCATGCATGCAAGTGCCTTTCATTTAAGATGACATTGTTTTCCTTGTAGTTTTATGAAAATATCTACAAAACAAAGTGAAAATATCTGTAAGCGTTTCACAGTGAGCTCTTGGTTTAGCTTCACTGGTCCAGACAAGACTGTAACAGTTTTGCTTTTTGTAATGAAACAGCCAAATACTGAAGCTCTTTTTGGTACTTTGTACCACACATAGATAGATACTTCTCTACCTCCAGATACTTACTCTCCAACACACACAAGAACAAGAAAAAGGAAAAAACTGATTAAGGAGGTTATGTCCAAGCTCTTCTGCTACCAGAAGAGTCCCTGTTCAGTCCCTGTTCAAACCAATGATTTCCTCCACTCTGTGCCTTTGTTCTTCCTCATGTAACAATCAGATCTGCTGGGTACAGTGATGTTTCTGCTTATATTTAGACAGTAAGTGACTCTAGACTGGAGATACCACTCTTGGTGGACATATTGGCATCAGAGTAAGGACAGCGCCATTGCATCACATGATACATGAAGCACGTTTGCTTATGCATATATATAATTTCTTCTTGTTTTCCTTATTAATGTCTTACGTACTTTGTATATATTTTAATTCTAAAAGTTACAGTCCATCAAGACCCGTTCACAGTTTATCTATCTAAAGAAAACTTAAATCCAGTGCTGAAAGGAACGTTACTTGACACACAAACATATTCAATTATAAAGAAATTATCTACCTGTTTTTAAAAAATAATTTCAGGTGCCTGGATTTTTACCAGTGCTTTACGTGTGGGAATAACGAGACACTTGGTGCAAGCAGTCCGAGATCATGCACTGGCTAGTACTTCATCCAAAGTAAGAGTGATTGCCATAGGAATAACTTCCCTCAGAAAAATTCAGCACAGAGAAATTCTGGACAACACAAAGGTATTTTTTGCTTATTTTACTCGTGAATAAATGTTCAGAAGTAAGCTGCACCTTTGCAAACCTTGGATGCGGTAGGCAGAACAACGACTATCTAACTTAAAAACAAAAGTGGGGTTTAAAGTGTGTTTTGGGGGAAGAAAGAAAGAAAGAGCAGAAAGAACAGTTAGACCCTCGTGATGCTGTGCCCTGCACGCTCGGTGTACGTGACAGCGATTCTACAAATGTCCAGCAGGTGGCAGCATTAGACGTTAGCTCGGTGACCAGAGTAAGGATGAACGTCGGGGAAAAAATCTGGCATAAGGTAACTTAAATGGTTTTTTTCTTTTGTCCTTTTACTGCAGAAGCACTTCAAGCTATTACACACGTAGTACAAAAAGTACATTTTCTAGTATGAAACACAAGGCATAAACATTTAATGCTAGCCATGCAGGATTTCATCTAGTTACTGGGAGCTCTAGGGACCTCACTATTCAGATCAAAGCAATCCAAGTTCTTTGAGCAGGATGGGGGACACAAACCAAAAGAAGCCCACAAGTAGAAAAGCTCACCCAACAAAACAGTCAAGACAAGTTGATGCTGAACTGACCTGGAGGTGGAGAAAAGAAAATTCTGACATGAACTTCTTGTCACTGGATATACAGTCTGTCCTAAGCAGAATTTTATCACAATGAAGTAGGCGTGTCATGACAACGAATGACTGCTCTTCTATGCTATTTTACTTTCCAGCAGAAGCTATGAAACAAATGACAAACACGGCCCTCTGAACCTGCACCTAGGTCTTGTCTGAGATAGGCTAGCGAGTACCAGTCAGCAGCTGGGAGACTGCCGCACCCCATCAGCAATTCACTGTCATTGGGCTTCCCCTTTTTCCATCCTTTTTGTCAAAGACAGCTACTTGTATGCTCTACTAGGTGGGACTCTGTAGATGAAAGACTTTAAAACTTACTTGTTTGGCTCAACTGGTCCGAAAGGACCTCAGAGGAAAGAATTTGGTTCATTGTGTTTATGAATTTTGTTCAGGAAAGTTGCTTTGGCAAGTGCAAACTAGTTGCTTTGCCTCCCTCCCAGGATAAATGATCAAAATGCATTTGGCTCTTTCCCAACCAGCAATTACAGAACAAGTGCATTGGTCTTTTTATTGCATTAGATTTTCCTGCTTAAGTAAAGCCTGAGTTCTTTGTCAAGGAATATTTCGTGTAGACCATTCCTGACTCTATGACTTCTGGCACTGCTTCCACCCAAAGACATTCTGGATTTTAGTCAGTAACTTTAAGACAAAGGGACTATAGACAGGGATGTCGATCTAAACCCAGTTCTCTTTATACTTGGCACTAACACAAGTAGCTTGTTGTATAAAATAGAGCTAACAATCCACACTAGCAAGGAGAGAAACAAGGCCTGAATTCAGTGGATCCCTCCCATCTCTTCTGCGTTAATGGTATGCTTTAAACATCATTGAAAGATCACTTCCACATTTTCAGAGAATAAATAGGAAAATCCCAAAGGGTCTTTTTCAAATGGTTGTTGTGCCTCCGGGTCCTAATCAGAAACCAGATCCTTGGTGAGTAAGCTTCACATTAAATGGCAGCAGAACATAGGCACATCCTCTGTCAAAACAAATTTGAATGCAAATTAATTGTGTCAAGAAGCTTTCCCCAACAAATGAGAGACAGAGAGAAGTAAAAGAAAATTGTGGCACTTGCTGTATGTAAAGGACATACTAATTTACTGCTTTTTCCCCCTGAACAGCTCTCAGTGTTCCTATGCTTCCCGGAGCTGCTGACAGGGAAAGACCTGTCTGATTATAGCCTTTTTCATCTTGCTCTGAAGGAGATTTTTCCAGTTTTACTGTATGCAGTCTAATTTCAGAAGGCCGCTTAGGAGCACGCTATGTAGTGTGCTCAACTCTTCTACGTGCAGCACGAAGCAACTTGTCCTCTGGGTTACTTAATATATTTATGCATTAGTAGTGCTGCTATGAGACCCTGTTGATAAGTTCACTGCCTCTCCAACATCAACCTTAGCCTTGGCTGTGGAGAAGAGCCTGGACAACCCCTGGGTTGGACTTCCCCCAGGATTGACCTGGGCACCCGCTCTTAAAAGCTGGGGTGAAGAAAGGCTCCACATAAGATCTGACTCTTAACAACCAGAACATAAATTTCTGCCATACCTTAATGACAGCTACGTTACTTGCATAGTTACACAGCTATGTCTGGAAATGCTTTAACACCTGATTGTGTCCACGAAATTAGTTGGAGGAGTAATGCACAATAGCCAAGCTGACAGTTGGAGTTCTGTTCATCGACTCAAAGGCTGCAGAAGTTGGAAAAGAGGCATGAAAAAAAGCAATGTATATTTTAAACAATTGCTTTAATCTGGCTTACTTGCAACAGGGCAGTGATTATGAAGATGAAAAAGAAGAATAACCAGGCATTTACAGGCTGGCTTGCAGCTAGGAATGATGTATCAAAGTGGACGTGCAACAGTGGGAAAGAAAGATTTATTAAAGAAGGGGAGCTTGAAAATGTGTATGGAAGACTAGATGTAGTGCAATCCTTAGAACAAATAACTGTAACAGTGGTTCTGTTTTACCCAGACAGTGATTTTATGTAAAATAACAATAATAAATTATTTCAAGATATAACACCCTTAACCCAAAATAAAAGATAAGAAGATTGCCCTTTCTAAAGTCTGTCAGTCATTTTTTTAGAATGCAGTTTCCAATCCGAGAATAGTCATTAGACAGTATATAACCCTGCCTATTAAATAAAGCTGCATTTAAATTGACACAGACATACAGCAGCCTAACTTATCTGCTGGGCTAAACACGGACAAAAAGCTACTGAAATGAATAGGTTTGCCTCCATTTTTACCAGCTAAACCTTTAGCCTTCCAAGACACTACAGCTCCATCCACAATTATCAGGTCTCATGGTGCCTTTCCATTTGTCCAGCAAGCATTTCCAAAACCTCTGAATAAATGCCTAGGTTCCAGAGATGACGACTGAGATCACTGTATTTTGCAGAGCCCAAGAGGGAAACTTAGCGGGACTTCAGCTTTCAGTCCTGTCAAAACTGGCACCTTTCAGAACCAACGCATTCTCCTTCTCCATCCTCCAAAGAGTCTGTTCAATTGTCTCAAAGGTGGTGTGCTGTGTCATGACACAGACAACACAAAAATGGAGATGAAGCGCATAAAAACACAGACTGTACTTTGTAGAGAACACTAACTTCTCTCCTCTTCTCTCCAGAATGAAAGTCTTGTACATTACCAATCAGATGATAATATCCAAGGCCCACTGTATTCCCTGGACCATAACCATTCCCATTTTATTTTGGTGGATCACATAACACCAGATGAGCCAGATGGAACCACTAAGCTACGTCTCACCTTGGAAAAGCATATATCAGAACAGCGTACTGGATATGGTGGTAAGTAGACTCCGTACAGGCTTGCTAACTTGAATAATACTGGTATTAGTGAAACTTGTGGGGCCCTGGCCTTATCAAAGGCAAGCCCAGTTCTCCAATTGGACAAACATCTACATAGGCAAGATCAAGTAAACACATTTGTCATTATGTAAGAGGCAGAACTAAAGTGACTTCTGAAGTTGAGAAAGCTTCTCTTTGAACCAAAAATACTGACTTCTATCAAATCTCTTTAAACATAGCTCAAAGCTGATCTTCAAAGCATAGCTCAAACTGCCTTAAAACACAATGAATGAAAAATAAATCCTGCTTTAAATGCCTTAACCAGCAGCTCCGAGATGGATGTTCACTGTTGTATACTTGCATCCCCTCTTGCATTGCTTGTTCTTGAATTGCTCCCACATTGGAAGAAACGACTTGTTCCACAGCCCTTTGAAATACTTTAAGCCATATTTATTTCAGAATAAAATCTTATCCTGGGTAAACAACACGGCTTCTAATGGTCATCTAAATCTATGTGACCTTTGTTTATAATGAGAACTGAGTATTGGGCAGGCCTCCTACTGCTATTTGTGGAAAGAATCCAGTTGTACTGCTAATACGATTACTTTTACCTTTCCTTTGTTACTGTATTACCTACAGTGCTAACACAGCTGAAACAGAAGGGAGAGCTCACTTATTCACACTTGTATACGTCAGTGGAATATTTAATTGCATAGGCCAAAGTATGGCTGCACAGATGTACCCGAGGGCATAAAAGCACCTGAAGAATGTTTATCTGCTGGCTCAGATAGGAAAGACCACGGTTGGACTGTAATGGCAGGCTGAGTGCTGAGAGTTAGAAAGTAACGTCTTTCTGCTTGCAAATCAAATCTGCTTAAACAAATCCCAATGGAACCACTTTCTATCAAAAAATGCTGATTCATTTGACAAATATTTCACTGGAACATACTGAATTTAGTGATATCTTCTATAAACAAAACCAGTGTTGTTCATTTAAGTTCCTTTACATTCAAGCTGAACAAAGCTATGTGAATTTACTGAAGTAAAACACTTTAATAAGGTCATGTAGAATTTCCCTATTTAAATATAATACCCAGAAGTCATTCAGAGGAAATTTTTAATGTGCTGAAAAATCTTTGCAATTAAGGACTTCCCACTGTCCCAGTCTAAAGTCAGATTCCCTGCCAAGGCCTCTCCTCTGGCTAAATTTTATCTAAATCTATGATAAATGAAGCACATTTGAAGCCATAAACGTGTCTTGAGGAACCTGTAGTTACAGAAGTAACATTTCAAGCTAGAACTTCATGTTATAGAGGTATGGCAATGCCATGCCATTCACTAAAACAAATGAAGTTACTTTCCAATCATGCCCTGGCTACAGCTCAGTTCTGCCCTTTCTCTGTAGTCATCCCACAGCAGATCCAAGAAGTAGTAAGTGGTGATTTGTACATGGCTCTGGGAGACCTACAAAGGGAAACATCAAAAAATTGTTTGACCCAAATGCCTTTGATCTTCCAACAGAAAGAGCCATGCACCTCATTATGCTACTGTTCTGATGGAGCTCTTTTAGGCCACCTTTGGATTACAGAGTTCAGCATCTACTGTATAAACCAGAAATAAATGGGTCCCTGTGGGAGGATGCCTAAGGACAGGGAAGCCTACATTGTTTCTTCCTCTGCTGCCGTGACATAAGTATTTAATATGTATGTTAAATGTGTAATATTATGTTACTAATAATCACTGCATTAGACTCTGCTGAATGACACTTTAAGCTGAGTAATAAAGAGTACATGGTTCCTGTCAACTCATATCTGACTCTTCTCACCCTATCTGGTCTACATAGTCAGCCTCTTCAAGTTCTTAAATTTTCCTTTTATCAAGCTTTTCTCCAGGATATCCTTCCTGCACATGCTAGGTACGTGTAACACCTGGGACAAACAGACAGCTTTTCACTTCTAACTGTATCTCAATATAAATAATGGTAGCTGCCCCTCTGAAAACCTAACAATCTTGCCTTGCACCATAACACAGCTCCATTACTCCAATATCTGACCACCTTGCAGTAAATAAATAACTTAAAGTCAACAGTGCTATGACATACAGAAGTGCCAGTATCCATCTTTGGCAGCTGAGGTGAACTGAGGTGAGGAGAGATGGAACTGCTTGCTAGGGATCACACAGGACATGAGAGGCAAAGATGCCTTCATCCTGAATTTTAGACTAGGCCCCATCTGCTAGGGCACACAGTTACTCTCTTCCTTTGCCACTTGCTTCTGCTATTGCCTGTGTTCTGCAGGCTCATGTTCTGGTAGGGACCAAAACAGCTCATAACAGGAGAAGTATTTTTAAGGGGTCAGCAGAAACACAATTGTTTTGTGAAAGCTGTTAAATCTTTAAAAATTAAACCATTTATTTCACAGGAACGGGTAGCATTGAGATCCCTGTACTTTGCTTACTGGTAAATGGAGGACCAGGCACACTTGAGGTAAGAAGCTGTTTGCAACTTTAGAAAAATAAATTAACTGATGCTAAGTAATTAATATAAAATTTGGCTGGATGACAAGCACATGTATTGGGCGTTACATGAATTCAAAATTCATATCTATACACCATTAAGAACTGAATTCTGTTAATATTAAATTTGCCAGTATTTGTTTGGGAGAAATATTTCCTTTTGAATAGGTGCCAGCTGATCATTAAATCCTCCACTGCCAGTCCGTACAGTGGGAAGAAGGAAGCCAAAACAAAAACAAGCCCAGAGAAGCCAGCTCCAAATCTAGTGAAATAGAAATACTGCGCTATTACTTGAGATCACATACAAAAAAAAAGAGGTTAATCATTCAGTGCTCTCCAGCAACAGTGAGACAACTGCCTCTGTCACAGGGCTTAGAAGTACAAGACCAGGTTTGCTAGATACACCATTTAAAACTATAATGTCCCAGTTCCACTGGCCAAAAATACATTGTATGACAGAAGACTGGAGAGTTGTCTGCTAACAATCCCTGTCTTCTTCAGCAGAGGGTCAGTTTTGATCTTTTCTAAGTAGTTTAACAACTCAAGGAACCAGTCAGCTAGGAGATACTCTTCAATTTCTATTCTGCTTTTACTGGCATTTTATTTTGCTACTTTGTGGCTTTTTTTTAATAATACTCTCAGATTAGAAGGAATACCCTACAGTACCTTTAGGGAGACATTTAACCACAATTTAAAGTTTCCAAGTGATAAGACTCTGCCACACAAGCTGGTAGCCTCTTCCAGAATACGGACTCACTTCTGGTGATGTTTTCTAGTTTTGGTTTCCAGCCACTGTATCTTGTCATATCTTTGTCAGCTGGACTAAAATACACACTGGTATTAGAAATCTCACTGTTTAAACTAGGATTATATCACGTCTTGAGCTTTCCTTCTAGAAGCTAAATATAACAGCGTTTTCTTTATCTCAAGTGTTGAAAAATCAAATATCACAACCCATAAAACCTGTTTTCAAAGTCTGAGAGAACAAAGTGACTTGGAAAGCAAAGGTGACTGTCTGGAGTTGTCCTGAATTTTCATATGTGCTAGGAATGGATAACCGCTTGCACTTTTTTAGAATATCCGTTTCTTAAATACAAATTGGATAATATACACCAAGGATAAAAAAAAAACAAAACCAAATTAAACTTGAAAAAACCCCAATGAAACAAGTAAATCAATAGTGAGATGCTTAGAGTCTCAGAAACTTCTTGCATAACTTCAAGTTAAGAAATAGATTGGCAGCAAATAGTCATTATTGCAATTATGATGCCATGGCCTCAGGTCTCCTCTCCCATGAGTCCCCACCTGCCTGACTCATTCCAGTTGCACAAGTGATAGAATTATCAGCCTTTAAATCTTGTGGTTGCTATGCTTCAGTGTTGGTTTTTTTTTCCTGTGGCCCCAATGTTGTATTCACACAGGCAAATGCCTAATTTTCAGACATATCACCAGGTTTATCAGCCAGAAGAGCCTGCTGAGAATTTAGCGCTCCTCTTGCACTTGACTATGCTGAAACACAAACTGCAGGGGAGAAGAAAAAAAAAGTCAGGGATAAAGAAGTTTTATGCATTGTTTGTCCAAATCAGGTTGCTTAGCTACTCAGCAGATGTGTCATGAAAAGAAGTATAGTTAGGGGCCTGTACATGGGCAACCTGCTACAGAATCAGAAAAATCCTAACAGCTTAGAGGACTCTGGACTGACTCCATAGTGAATCTGGTTTAGGTACACATTTATTCCTAGTTTACAAGAAATCTTTCTTTTGTATAACATTTTCTTTTCATATATGAATTCTAAAAATGTACTTTTTAAACTACAGAGAATTTGCAGCGGTTTGGAAAATTCTGCTCCCTGGCTTATCTTAGCAGGGTCTGGAGGTACAGCTGACATCTTAGCTGCATTCATGAATGACCCTCAGTTTATCATGCCAGAAGCTGTTGAAAAACAATTTAAGGAGAAATTCCCTGCAGAAAGCTTCTTGTGGAAGGACATTCTCCAATGGACAGCAACGGTGAGCTCATATATTTGATAATTACATGCATCTCATTCACAAGCTCTCTCCTGCCATTTCTAGCTTTGGTAATCCATTCAGTACAGGCTTGACAAGAAGCTGCCCAGAGGTTTTGGGTACTCCAGTGTTCTAACACCAGTGTCATAGAATATAACATGAAAATCACATGCTCAGTGAGCATACAAACTACTCTGTCCTAGTGATTCAGCTGAACGCTTCAGGCTCTATCCTTCAGCAATTATTTCCTCAAGTGACAGCCATCACGTAGGAACTCCCCGGTCCTTCTGGAGGACCTGAAGCACTATTTATATTCCACAACTGTGGAGCTTGTGCAGCTGTGACAGAAGAGACATAATTCATGATCTACAGCTGTTAAATGGAAAACTAATTGTGGATAAGCATGAATACATTAAACAGAAAAGGTGTTTAGAAATTATCTTTTCTATTGTCAGTTATGTGTGTCCTTAAAAAGAAAAAAAGACAAAACAGATTTGCAGATATCCTTACTCTTTGTCTTGAGGCACACCTGCTGGACTTAAAGCACTACACATGAGCGTTTAAGAAACAAAAAACCACTTTGACACTGTCTTTATGTGAAGACTGAAGAACACTGTGTGCCTCTGAGACACACCAAGTCCACTTGGCCTGACCCACTACTTATTCTTTGCAGTCCCTGTTATAATCCCTTAGTTTTAAAAGTTCCACATAATAATTCCATTAAGGAGAACTTTGGTAGATCACTAACACAAGGGGATGGAAGGGCATCTAGAAGCAATATTGCCAGATGCTCACAAAGTCTCAGCGCAGCTGCACTGTGAGAAAGAAAACTCAATAGAGAAGCAGAAGGAAAGAGTACTGTATATATCAATATTTGATGACTTTTACTCAAAGATGATTTAGAGACTATGCTTTTAAATAAACAATTCTGAGAGCAAAACTTAAATGTCAAAGCAGGAAAAGGTAAAATAAAAGTAGTAGTATGCTGGCCACAGCATGACTATGAGTCAAATAAGAGTGTGAGATAAAGATATTTTAATTAAAGCACTGCTCTGGTTCTCAGGAAATGCAGGTTCTGTTCCTCCTACCCTGCTAGGTGATTTTGGAAAAGGCAGCAAATCCCTTCTTGCCTTGAGACTTATTTATATATGGGACACTAATAGTGTTTTTCTTCTTGCCAAACTTTAGCTTTACAATTAGAACAGAAGTTATTGGGAAATACTGTAAGAGTGATCTCCACTGGGCTCCTAGGCATTAATATATAACAGTAGAACAACACATAAAATTATTTTTATTTCAACTCCCAATAGATTCAGAACATTATTTCACACGAACATCTTCTAACTCTGCACAACTTTGAGCAAGATGGTTCAGAAGAACTAGACACAGTAATTTTAAAAGCTTTAGTAAAAGGTAAGACCAATAAACACAGCATGGTGTAATACTTGCCTTGTTTGACTACTTCTATGCCATAAATGTATTTCATTCTTGTTCAAAGCAAGTTCAGTTTGCTGTTGGATCAGATTTAACTTCTGATGGAAAGTTCTTGCGCTTGCTTTTTGACAAATTAACTGTGGCTCTTGTAACCTTGCTGTAAACTAGTGTTTGCTTTTTAATCTCATGCTATTATACAGTATTATTTTTATTGCTCCTTTATTTCAGCACTTGCTTCTCTTAGTTGTAGACATTCTAGAAGTACTGAAATATGCTGGAGCAGTTATTCCAGTTACAAGCCAATAAAAAAAACCAAACACCAAAAACCAAACCAAAAATCCTCCAAAAAAACCACACCAAAAAACCCAACAACTAAAAAAAAAACCCCACAAAAATGCACGTCGACCTGAATTGCCTTAGTTCCAGAAACAACCATTTCTCCTATGAGAAATCTTCACTATATCTTCTGAAAGAAGATATTACTTGTCCTGCCACCCATTTCAGTTTGTATTAACTTGATTGTTTATGTTATCCTAAATTTAGTATGGGAAAAAAAGCCATTCTATTCCTAATATGCTTACTGAAACAAGACAAAAGACAATAGCCAGTCCTGTTCCTCACCTTCTGCAGGCCAGCATTTCTCTTAAAATCCTACAGGCATTTAAACTTAATGTTTTAACAGAGAATTCTGCTAGCGAAAATTAGCGTTTTTTCAATACTTCTTAAGTTAGTAAAAAAAATGCTTTTAATTGTTCCTGGTTAAGCAACCCACAGATCTGTGACAGCTGAAGGAGAGCTTGTCTCACAAATCAAAATGCCAATACTATATTAAATTAAACACAACAACTGTAGAGTACTGAGTTTATTTGCATTTCCTATTTTTGCCAGCCTGTAAAAGTCACAGCCAGGAGGCTCAGGAATATCTCGATGAACTGAAGCTGGCAGTGGCCTGGAATAGAGTGGACATAGCTAAAAGTGAAATATTCAATGGTGATGTGGAGTGGAAGGTACCAGATTTTATTGCCTTAAAAGACAATTGGTATATGTGTGTACAGGACATAAACATCCCGAGAGAAGGTTTCAGGTTTTCACACATTCTCCTCTAAGAGATTGGGCAGTGGCAGTATGCTTGCTTATGCTGTTTGTCTTTCTGGTCCCCAATACGATAATGACTAAAGATAGAGGAATGATTCAGCGATCATGGTATCCTTCTTGGGCTCATTGGAGGAGAGAATCTTCTCCCCCAGCTTCTGTACAGACCTCTAAAGCAAACAAACCTGAGCTTACGTGCAAAGGAAGCATGCAGATATTACTGTTAAAAGATGGTAGGAAGAATGTCACTGTTTCCAACTGCTGTTTCCAATCCAGTGCGGTGGGGACCTAACATCATCACAACTCCTACAGCTTGCTATTTGTGTTGATGTTTTAACATTAACACTTACATAGACATTTTGTCAGAGAAATGAAGAGTTTCAGAGCAAACAATTGACAACAGTTAGTTTGAGAGCAATGAAAAGGGATTTCAAGGGCTTGGGACAACTGGTTAAGGGATCTGGAGCACAGATAGCGTTCTCCTCTATCCCACCAATTGCAGGGAGATCTGAGGCAATAAACAGAAAGAGCCAACAGATCAATGCCTGGCTCAGAGACTGGTGCCACAGGCAGGACTTTGGGTTTTTTAATCATGGATCAGTTTACACTTCACCAGCTTTGGTGACAAAAGATGGGGCATGTCAATCTCAAAAGGGGAATAGGTTCCTGAGACAAGAGTTAGCAGGGCTCACAGACAGGGCTTTAAACTAGATTTGAAAGGGGGAGGGGGGAAAGGGGTTAAACCACAACTCACTAGAGATGAGCCTGGGGGTGGAGCACTAACAGGTGTGGGACGGTGTGCTAGTGAGACTCTTCAGAGCACCGTCCCAGTGGAGGTAGGGGATGGAGTTCTATGCAGCAACCAAGGTGCAAGGGTCACTGATGGGTTAGTAACCATGGAAGTCCCTGAAAATGGCTTGGCAGAAATTAGGACTTCTCCCTGTGAAAAGGTGGCAGGGTCTTTAGTCCGACTGAAGTGTGTCTACACCAATGCATGCAGCATTGGGCAATAAGCAGGAGGAACTAGAATCTATTGTGCATCGGAATAACTACAATGCAGTAGCTATCACGGAAACATGGTGGAA
>NW_010183510.1:0-11707 GCF_000695765.1 Mesitornis unicolor
AGATTTTCCATGAGTTTTATTGATTGTCTGGGCAGTGTAGACTCTATGGGGAACCTGCATTTCTTATGCTGACAATGACCTTTGGGTCATTTCACAGAGATCTGCAGGGGTAACACGGACCAGCTTTAATTCTTGATTTTCATCTATATGTGTCGTCAGACTATCAGCTAACATTTTCTTACCTAGACTATTGTTTACTTGACCCTATTCAAATTCTGCTTGTCCGAGAAAATGATATTATTTGCATATCCACTTTGTCACATGCACTCTGACTGGAAAGTTAGGAACTGGCTAGAGAAATGTGTGTACTGTGCATGCCAGTGCTTGTGTGTATGTGCCATTTCAGAGAATTTAAAAGCATGTGGGAGCAACTACCCCGAGATGCAAGTTTGGCAAATAGAGTGGTGAATGGTACAGTGTATGCTCTGGAGCTGGGAATTCAGAAAGGTAGAAACCTGGAAAAGACAACTTTGTATAATTTTACAGTCTTTGTAGGGGGAGATTTAAAAATTCTTATTCACAGAGGTCTTGGCTCTATAGCTGTTCTAAATTATTGCTGTTTTCCTTTGATTGGATATGGACTTTAGTGTTCATATCAGTTACAGTCCTGTTAGTATCTCAGAGGTGCAACCTCGCTAACTAAACAGACTTCTCCAGTTCAATACGGTAAGGTAGGATTTCATTACAGCTCTCATGTTGGGCAGTTATGCGACACAGTTCTAAATGGCAGATGCTTTAATGCCTGTGTCAGGGTCTACAGTGACAAATAGTCACCACTGCACAAACACATTTATTTTACTACAAGACATTTTCCTGGGGAGGAGGGAGTGCCATTTTCCTGGGGAGGAGGGAGTGCCAATCAGAAACCATAGGCTTGTTGTGCTGTTGCTGGCTGGAACAAGCATTTTCCATGCTTCTATATCCACAAGCAAGAATTCGTTGCAGGAAGAAAAGTAGTCATAATGACAGATGTCTTTTACTTGTGATTATGCAAAAAATGAAATGTGGCACGAGCACAAGATGCGTGCTATATAATTGTATTTTTGCCATCACTTTTTTGAAATTACATGAAAGGTCATCTTTACAGTCGTATACTGTCTGTTTGCACTATAAACTGTTGGAAGCATAGAGTGCATTGTCACGTTACGTAGTTCCAGGGCATGATGACTGTGACATCTGACCCTAATCTCAGTCAAAAGGGCAATAGTTAAACCATAGTCGCTACTGCTAATTAAAACAAATACTCATTTTAATTCTGCAAGTTGAAAGGGAGGAAAGGGTGTGTGGAGAGCTAGTTTCTGCATCCAGCACTCGGGCTAATCCCATCCCTACTGTCTATGGACAGAAAGAAAGCTCATTGCTCAAACTGTGCGAAAATGACAGCTTACTTTTCTGAGGCTCACAAGGGAATTTTGCAGAGCCATGGATCTTCATGGAAAACTGTGATGATGGTAGCTTGGATGCGGAAGCTGTGAAGATCCAGTGAAGGTAATGGATGTAGATAACTCCCTGCTCAGCAATAACAGCGATGTTTAAAACAGCACATCACAAAACCGTGAAATTATTATGCAGAATGATTGCTTTTTATACATAAATTGTACTCAACTGTTTCATAATCCATCGCCAAATATTCTTTTGGTTTCCTGGTGTTAGTTCTCTGACATACAAGCTTGCCAGTTTAATGAGCCATTTAATTATAGATACATAACATTGGACAATTAAGATAAAGTTAATAAGCTGTACTGAAATGCAGGCATTACTTGGTTTTGACTTCTTTCCTGATGCTGCATTAATTCAGTCCTCAATTAATCCATGCACATGTGGATTTAAAATGCATAACAACTGAAATGGGAATCTCTTGAGATATTACTGTTTCCAAAATGTAACTACAATATCAGAAGTAATGCAATCATGTCATAGCCCTGTAGAATTCCCTGTTCTTCATGAGATTTTACATATTTTGTCTGTGGTCTCTAATTTCAATATTAATTCATTATATTTTCAGTATTATTCTGTCTTTGTGGACAACCAATATAGCTCATAATTTTGAAGAAGTGTTGATTTCTCCATGATTTCTACTTTGTACTTTTCACATTATTTGTACTTTTCATATTATTTGTACTTCAAGGCTTTGTTTTCCATGTGTCATCATTATCTTTTCCTTTCCACATCTTATGTGGCTCTTAATAGAACAAATAAAGTTTGTGCCATGTACTTTGTTATGACTTGCTTGGGATCCTTTGGGTGGCATGACATCAACCTTTTACAGTATATGGTAAATGCAGGATGCTGCTTTTGCTGTCCTGTCACATTTTCTGCTTTAGCAGAGATAATTGCTATGTCCTAAGTGGTTTAGGTACAAAGATTAGCTCTGCGGAGTCAGTCTCAGCTTTGAAATGCACGTATGCACCATTTTAATTTCCATAAATATGTTCCTGACTGATCTGAATGTAATGTTCACAACATGTACTTTGGGTGGTCTGATATGTGACCATTCCCTTTCCAAGTGTCAGTCAGATATCAGCTTTTCACAAGTCTTTTGGTTGCTGTATATCCATAATCCTTGGACTTCACTGGGCTTTAATGCAATTAAAAAAAAGTTTTTTATATTCATTCTTAATGACATTTCATATTTTCTCCCTCTTTCTGTGTTGTAGCAAGAAGAAAAAGTTTTAACAGATTTACTTATCCCTTAAGAATATGCTGATTTTCAAATGTTTTCATTATTCATTCTAACTTCTTACTGTCTCCCCTTGGGCAGGGCTGGTACAGTAGTTGGAATATTTTGGAGCCCTTTTGCATCACTTTCAGTGTCCTGCATCTGCTGGCTTTTTCTAATCATTGAAAGACAAAGGGACTTCAGTCCCTTTCTGGTGATTACCTAGCCATTTGTCCACCTGGAAAATACCTCAGAAGTCCTTAAAGCTTTATCTCCCGTCAAATATAGACATAAAGTGCTTAAGGTGCCAGAAATTATTTATTTGCCAAGCTGCTGTCCACCATATCTGTCTGTATTTTCTGAGAAAGGCCAGTATCAGATGCTTCAGTGGAAGATGCAGGATGCTTTGAAGAAGTTTCAGCAAAGTATTTTCTTCCTAATCTCCTCAGTTACAGCAGTGTGAGCCCTCAAACATGACAGCCTGTATCACCTCCAAACTTAAAAAATAAATTCTCTATAATGCACCTGGGACTAGGAAAATGTTAATACAGAGCCCCCAGTTCTCTTATCTATATGGGCTTTTAAAAGGAACATAGCTGCTGCTTTTGGGAAATTGAAGCCATTGAGAGAAAGGCTTCCGGAAAGACATTTGCTCTGTATTAAATAACAATAATGACCTTGAATCCAACATATATTGTATCATGTTGTTATCGGAACCTGTCGCACAGCTGCAAAACTGTTTTAGGCTGCGAAGGTCATTCGACTGTGTGCCATTTAAGGAACTTGCTTCAGCTTGGGACTGCCATAGTGGGACAGCACTAGCTTTTCAACAGTGTCTGCAGGTGATTTCTGAGACTGGATGGTACATGGAAAGGGAGGAGCTAAAAGCAGATGAGTTCAGAGCAGTTCATGTAACAGCATCTTACCTTTCTTTTCCTTCAGAACTGGTTACTTGCAGCCGTGTTAATTAGCAAGTTGCAAATTCAGAAGCCAAGGTACTGAGATACGTTGTGCTAACAGCAGAGAGGCAGTCTCCAGGATAAAAGTCTAATTGTAGATGACTTTCAGACTGCATTCACATTGCTGTCTTCAGTAAACCATGTCTTGCTTTAAGTTTCTGAATACCAGTCTGGAAATGACTTCTGGAAAAGAAGTAATCAAACTGAACTGAACTGGTCGTCATAATCAGGAAAATGACCATCGCTGATAAAGTTATTGATGTGAACACTGAAAACTCAACCACATTAACATTCACTGGACAATACAAAATAATCCAGATTTCTGCTTTGGCTGTGGAGGACACCATTAGTGTTTTTTTTATCAATTTAAGGATTCTGAGGTGTGTTCCTATACAGTCAGTTGAGCCAACCCAACAGTATATAACAGAATCACCTTACAAAGATTCTCATCTGCAAGAATGAGAATTGTACCATATTTAGAATGAGAAGTGTACCATATTTAGAAGGTACACAGTGAAGAATATAGAGGCTCTGAAATGTTTACAAGAATGATCATTAGCAGTAACATGGGAAAGACAGAAGTTGATCCTGATGCTGACTGTCCATGAAGACCCAACCTTTTCTTTTTGCATTTTTCAAGCTGCAAAGTCCATCCTGCATGATCTACTAACCTTCAAGGTCATTACAGTAAAGAAATAGACATGATGAGAAATCATATATAAACTTTTTCTACCATTCTTTCCAAAGAAATAACTTTTCATTATTACAAGAGAATTAGAAATCAGCATCCAAGTTATCATTGTCATTAGTAACTAATTAATTGAGATTACTTTTGCAGAAGAGAGCCCTCTGCAGTTTCTGGACCAGCAGGATCACTCCATTTGGATCCAAAAGTCATGTCAGTTTACAGAAAGTCTTTGTATATATACACCTTTTGTCTTGAGTCAGCTGATGCTAGGCCTGAATATTTCAGGGAATAAGGAGTTATTAATTTAATCACACAGTTGGCCCCATCTTTACAAACTGTATCATTCATTACACAAGCTGAAAGGTAGTGTGTGAGAGCGCTCAAGCATCATCAGTGTCTCATGGCTGCTTATAATTAGCTGTCTTTCCAGGTAGAAGATGTCTCTTTGCAGAATTTGATTTTACACAGGCAGCAGCAACAGTTTATAAACAATAAAGAGTCTGCAGATGCTCAGATTATCACCTCTCATTGGGGAGCTTTCTCAGTCAAGCATCTCAAATTTGATGTTTCCATGGTTCCAGGAATTTTGTAACAATTCACATAAACTGTTTTCCAGAATTCCAACTGTTCAGTACTGTGATTATGTCCTGATGCTGGGTTCAATTAGTGAACTTGTTAAGTGTTTTTGAGAAGTTTTAAGCTCTTCATAAAGTCGTGTGTCTGAAGTAAGAGGAGAAAATATGAATCTGGAAAAAAAAAGTCACTTTCCTGAGATGTGTGACATTCTCTGACAGAAGATAAATGTGTGCTTGTAGTGTCCCTGAGCAGCAATTCAAGCAAGAATTTGGTGATCAATAGAGAAACTATCTGAATGATCGAACAATTTTTTCATCATCATCATGAACTATCTAATACAAAAGAAATTATAACTGTGTTTTTGTTTCTGAAAAAAGGTCAGTCATCTTAGTTACACACAGCACATTCAAGAAACGCGTGAATGCATTCACAGACCAGCAGTCATGCCTGTAACACAAACTGACACCAGTACATAAAGAGTTGTAAATAAGACTAACATTAGGCTAACTACTTAGTGTAAGTCCTAAAGACCCCCAAAATTTCCCAGCAAGCCATGATCTAGAATGGTCTTATCAAATGTACCAGGCCCTTGCAAGGAATTAGCTTTCTAACTGTGATAGCTTTTAATTTGAGATACCTTGAGATTATTTTAATCACAAATATCTGAGGTACTAACAATTCTTCGTAATTTCTTTGCAGTTTAATAGTGTAAGACAGCAGACTTGATTTGTGTCTGATGAGTTCAAGTTATACCAACAGCTTTTTCATTTGAGTTCTCTTTGCACACTGCTGACCCCAACAAGCAGGCGTGCTGAACTGTGGTGAAGACTACCACAGTTGCACAGAAATGCACTACGGATATTCTTGAAGGAGACTGCGTGATAAAATTTGTTAAGTTCTCATTGTCCTGCATGGCACTCCTTGTCCAGTTCACTAGCATCAGTTCAGTAAGATGGCATCTTAGTTCAGATCTTTCTGATCTTAACTCTGTCATACCTGAGGCAATGCAGTACCTGCAGGAACAGATCGGATTAATCTCAGCCATCCTTACCTTCCTCTTTGCCACAGGAATTCGTACGTGATAGAAGCTATTGAGCTGAACCAAGTGGCTTCCTTTAACAATTATTCAAGTCACCAGACCTGCCCTATGTATAGTCCATGTCCATCATCCACATACTTGTTCTTCGACCCAGTAAGTTTACAGAAGTAGCTAACATATTAGTGTGAGTGACTCTTCTAACTTTTAGTACAGTGGAAAAAAATAAGTCACATATAAACTATATATAATATGTGACAAATTCCTTGCTGGGTCAGTCCATCTAGCAGATTATTCTGACTATTGAAAAAGTGTATATAAGCCTTGCCACTTCTGGTCATCCCTTCCCTTTGTAGTTCCCCAGTATCTAATCCGCAGAACTGTCTAATCAGTATTTTTTTGGTAATTACTTACATCTGAGAGTGCTTGCAGGATCAGGTCCCAAAGGACAGGCCAGTGAAGGGGAACTTAAATAGATTGTCCTTCTTGGACCATGAGGAGGGTCTCAAAGCTGCCAAGAGACATCCGGAAATGCATAGGTTAGCACATACCAATTAACAGTAATGCCATCAAGGGCCTGATTTCAATGGAGCTTTAGTACCTGTGCCCCACTTTAGGTGCCTAAATTCACAACATAGATTTTCAGGCCTTGCTGCAAAGCCTTAGAGATGTCTGAAAAGTATATGTACCATGTTTTTCTTCAGTAAATTTCCAGAGGTATCTAAACATCATCTTCTGGACAGCTTGTATTTGGTTTTCTGTGAGGGGCTTTTTGTTGTGCCTTTGGTAACAGGGGAAGGGCTATGGAGATGGTCCTTTAAGAAGCTACCTGAAAAGCTCCCCCTTTTCCTTTGTCAGATCCACCTCTGACCAGGGCCAAGCCAATCAGCACCCCTGTGAATTCATGTATTTAAGGGGGGTGCAGGGCATGCTGCTCTCTCTCTCTCTGGCACTGGCCCTGATGAGTGCGGCCCCAGGTGTGGGTGGCGTGGCCCCGGCCTTGCCCAGCTGGGCTTGGCCGGCCCTGACCGCAGCTTAAGCTTAAGCCCCACTGCAGCTTCATCGGGAAAAAGAGAGAGAGAGGCAGGAATTCCAGAACCATCAGAAAAGACCTGCAGTGAAGAGAGTGAGGCTCGTGGAGAACAACTTTGAAGAACACCAAGATCAGTTGAAGGAAAGAAAGGAAAGGGAGGAGGAGGAGGACACAGAACCCAGGTTCATCTTCTGCAACCCGTGGCGAGAGCCAGGTCGACTGGCCTGCAGCACATGGAGTTCACTGGTGGGACAGGGCCACCTGAGCAGTGGCTGCCCCCGCAGAAACCGTGACTCTGGGCAGTGTGTGCTGGAGCAGTTCATGTGTGAGGGAAACTGCAGCTGTGGGCAGACCCATATTGGACTTTTGAGGACATTTTCACCCCACGGAAAGGGGGCCACGTGGAGGCAGAGACAGAGAGAGAGACTGGGCTGAGTTTTGCTGCTCCAGAGGAGCACATGGCATGAAAACCAACTGCAACTCCCACTCCCTTTCCCCTGCACCTCAAGGCAAAGGGTGGAGGGGGAAGGTGAAGGAACCGGGAACAAAAGCTGAGCCCGGGAAGAAGGGAGGGGTGGGGGGAAGGTGTTTTAAGATCTGATTGTATCTCCCATTGTTCTACTCTGATGTTGGTAACAAATTAAAATTGTTTTGTTTTTTATTCCTTATGATGAGTCTGTCTTTTGCCTGTGACCTTTTTAAGTGGTGAGAAGCTCCCCAGTCCTTATTTTGACTAGCCCTTTTTGGGGCATCGTGGTGCTCGGTTCTGCACTGGACCTAAACCACGGCACGGATACAGAAATCCTTCACTGTTGGCACAGCAGAGCAGCTGTGTGCATTATCTTTCATGTGCTTCTGCCTGGCATATTGACAGGACCTAGAACAGATGGACTCAGAATACACTTTCAAGACTGAACCTTGGACACAGCTTAGCCAGAGGCATTTTATGTAGCAGCTTATGACTTACTAGAATGTCATTCTTCATGACAAGAATGTAACTACCTTTTAGGGAAACCACAAGATAAATGGTGATCTTGACAGAACAAGACCCTGAGTAACCTGATCAAACTTTGAAGTTGGCCTTGGGCTAGATGACCTCCACAGGTCCTTTCCAGACTAAATTGTTCTGTTGTAAAGCTGAGGAAGAGCAGTAATGAACAAGATAGGAAGAGAAAAAAGGCAGAACTAAGGCTTGGAAAGAAAGGATAGCACAGACATATTAGGCCAAAACCAGAAAGGCAAAGGACAAAGCAAGATATCACTATCAAAATACATAAAAAGAAGAAACTTTCATTCAGTATTGCAATAGCAAGAGAACTAAGGGACCCTGAACAGAGAGAAAACAATTAACGGCTGATGTTTAATGCCTCTGTCAATTTAAATTCCAAGTAAAAGATGAAGTGCATTTAGCTGGCTAACAGAATTATTAGCATTAGTAATAAAAGGAGACGGAGTCAGGATGGGACGGGAAAACCAAGAGGTAAAATAATTAGAATAATCTACGTGTTAAAACTGATTTGGCCTCAGTGTACTTAGAGAATTGGCTGAACTGATCTTCATGCCATTTCCTGATGTCTATGAGAACTTGTGAGGGATGAGTGAGAGTGCAGAAGAGTATAGAAGGGCAAATGTAATGCATATTCTTAAACAGAAGGAAAGAAAGACTTGTAGATGAGTAGTTGAACTTAAGTTTCTATGAAAATACTGGGAAATGATATAATACTCTTGGATTTCTGGAGGAATACAAAGGGGTGAATAATGCCAACATGGAGTACTCTTGTTCCTATTAAAAAATCTTCAAGAATAAGCTGTTCCAAATCAATTTATTGTCCTGCCATAACAAGATAAAAATTCTTGTGGTTATGGGACAAGCAGAAATCACTTACTTGATTT
Organism: Mesitornis unicolor; assembly: GCF_000695765.1. Classification (NCBI taxonomy): domain Eukaryota; kingdom Metazoa; phylum Chordata; class Aves; order Mesitornithiformes; family Mesitornithidae; genus Mesitornis; species Mesitornis unicolor. The sequence goes on from NW_010183510.1 coordinate 8,845, forward strand.
CAAAGAAGGTTTTTATACAGCTTCACATGACATCCTCATATGAAGACTAGGAAAATGAAACTGCTATGAGAAGACCTCTCACATGAGGTACTTCCCAAGGTTCTGGTCTGGAGCTTATGTTTTAATTAATAACTCAGAGGATGGAATAGAGAATGTGCTCATCAAGTTTGCAGATATCACAGAGCTGCTGTGAATTATTAGCTTGTTGGAGGACATGCTTAGATTTCAAACTGCTTGGGACGAATCAGAAATATAGCCTTTAATAGGTTTCAATTTGATGAGGACAAGGTTAGCACTTAGGCAAGCCAGCTCAACTGCAGAAATATAGACTGAGTAACTAGGTAGGTGGCAATTGTACAAAAGGAGGAAATTGACGGTTACAGTGAATCATAAAATGAACATGTGTCATGCTGTTGAGAAAAAGCCCTGCACATCCCACCAGGACATACAAACAGGAAGGCAGCACATGACATATTCTTTCCATCCTGTTCTAGGTTGGTAAGACTTCAGCTGCAGTTCTGTGCCCATTTTCAGACATTGCACTGCATCTCAAAACAGATAGAGCTGGTGCAACTAGAGAAAACACCGAATGCTGACAAGGATGATGAAAGTAGAAACACCATCAATGTTGAATGACTGTGATGGTACAGAAAAGTCAAGGGAAAGTGCTGGCAGTGATGAAGCAAACAGTAAACAATTGCTGCAAAGAGGAACAGAGTAGACTGATGCTGCTGCTGATGTGGATAGAACAAAAATATATACGATTAGTTAGAACCAAGCAGATTTAGGCAAGTCTTCTGAAGGAAGGTTAAACACCAGACTGGCTTAGTTGCAGAGCAGCAGCTATATAAACCTCTGCCAGGAGTGAAGTAGTCTTCAAGCAAAATATGACAAACTATGGGACTTCCTAAGACTTTTTTTGCCTTATTTTGTTATGAACTATGCTGTCATTGTTCCCTACTTTGTTTGGGATAACTGTGGAGAATTAGGGGCAGAAAAAAGAAAGGCAGTCTAGGCATCAGAGGTCTTGCAGGGAAGAAGAAGATCCAGCCAGACTCCTATAATTTTTTAAATACTGTACTTGAGTGTTTGAACAGCTGCCTTCCACATTTCATGTAAGAGCCTGCCCCCCTCAGGCTACATCCCTTTTTGAATGAATATTTGAATATTCTTGAAAGTGGCAGCACCGGAGCAAGACAGATAGTGCACATGTAATTCCTCAGCAGTCTTAGCCCAGGCATTAGCGTATTTGCCTCAGATGTGATAAACAAGGGTAAACAGATCCCTGTTCTAAATCAAGCAGAGGTTGAAAATTAATCGGTGTCTCCTATGTATTATTTGAGTGCTTAAAATAGAAGCCTAGAGATTTACTCCTGGATTCTTTTTAGAAGGGAAAATCAGAACTGGCAATTCCAATTGAATTAGTCAACAATTAAATGATAAATAGATGATGGCTCCCTGACAAGAGGGTGAGACAATAACAGAGCCGTGTTGGCATGTACACTTTCCGCTTTTTATCTGCATTGTCAGTCCTTGCTGTCTCCTAAGTACCATTCATAATTTCTGAGAGTGCCTTTCTAAAGGGGCTGTTTTTCGACATGCTTTGAATTTGGGCACCTGTCAGCTAAGGATTCTGCTGAACAGCAGGATGTTCAAGAGTTAAGCACTGTAACACTTAAATGTTCTTGAAATCCTGTAGCACAAGCCAACCTCTATTTTGTGTCGTTGCTCCTGTCTCAATACTTCTCTTTGACCTTCAAACAAAAAAAAAATAAATTAAAAAAAGAGCTTCACACACAAAAGGGCTCCACAGATTGTAATCCGTATGGGCTGTATACTGAAACCTTCCTGTGCCCAAGAGCCACAAGTGTTTCTAGTATCACAGAATCACAGAATCACAGAACGTTAGGGATTGGAAGGGACCTCAAAAGATCATCTAGTCCAATCCCCCAATATCCAGACAAGCAAGAGAAGAGCAGGCATTTGGAAAGGCAGGAGATGGCACAGATTACCTGGTGATCTCACTGCTCTGTTGTGAAACAGGACTGGGCTGAGTATCTGGGCTATTTTGACGATGTTGGCCCCAACAGCTTCCCCTGGCTCACTTCCTCCCAGAGGCAGGGGTTTGGGTTACCCGTCAGTGCCAGCAGACCCTCATTGCCAGTCATGTGATATTCCTTTGGCATGGAAACTTGATTTGAATTGGGTGTAAACTGTGTGCAACAAAAGGCTGGCCTCTGCTGAAATATAAAGCCTAAAACTATTTTTGTAGTCCTCTAAGAACTATACATGGTTCTTCTACAGTAGATACTCTCTTGATTTCCTGTGCCTGAAAATATTCTATACAGATCATAAAGAATTATCTTAAAATAGTATTAGAAGGTCTTGTTTCCTTTGATTTGTAATCTCTCAGAAATAACACCATAATGGCTTTCTCACTGATTTGCTTCTTTGGAAAGCTTGACATTTTCCTGAAGTTCATCATAATACTGAACTCTGACTTATGTTTGGAATTTCTTTCTCAGGAAGAAGGAAAGCACTTCATATGATGTTGAATATCAGTGGAATATAGTATTTCTACATTTATTTAATACATCATTCTCCTAAGCATTTTAATACATGCTGTGTCAAACACGTTGTTTATAATAGATTTTTGTTAAGTACAACGTTCTTTTCATACAGATATTGGCTCTATTAACATGATTTCTTCAAGCTCATGTCTAAGTTTTAAATCCTTCTGGAATTGACACCAACTGTCCATTTTGACACTTGTTCATTAGTTTTCTTTCAATGGAAGCATTCTCCTCCTTTCAGCTGTTGTAGCAATTTTATGTTTTGCAGTCTCCTTAGAAGACCCTGCTGA
>NW_010183510.1:11718-15028 GCF_000695765.1 Mesitornis unicolor
CATTTTTCCTGGTTTTGGAGAACCAGATAATATGACAGCCCAAAGTATTTCACAGCTCCATTAGAGCAACTTGCCACTTTTTCCACTTTGCACATTCAAAAAAGGAAAGCTTCAGCCTGACCCCTTGCAAGTTCTCTTTTTTTATCAGAATCGATTACTTCTGTAGATCAAGATTTAACGGTCATGACAACTATTTATCCAAATCATGGTTCCCTTCGCTAACCTGAAGCAAGCCAGTCGCATCTGACCTGGCTGATTTAGACTGTCAAGAGCATGAGTATCTGCTTGTGCATGCATGCTTGATAAAGGATGTGTGGATGTGGTATATCATAACAGAGATGCGAAGTTAGAAAAAAATGCTGGCATCTCAAATAAGTTAATTCTTGGCATTTTTCTGTTATTCCAGACACAGAACCAAGAGGTTTTTGCCCAAAGACTGAATAAGAATGAAGATACCTTTTGTGACAAGTACCTGCTGTGCTCCTGGGGTGCTGATTTGGAACCTTTTCTGTAAAGATTTCCTTTCCATAAAGTTAGGTCCCTGTAAATGCTCTCCTAGCTGCTGCCCTCCATATTGGGAGATGCTGCCTGCCACTAGTTCTTTATCATCAAGATGAGAGAACTGAAGGGATGATGAAGGTGAAACAGAGCACGGGCACACTGTGGCAGTGATGCTGTCCATAGTGGCTCTTGGCAACCTACTGGCCATTTGTTTGTTTGGGGGAAGATGTTGACAGGAGAAAGAATTTGACAGTAGTACCTTGCCAGTGTTGTGACAGGAGGTGTGCACAGACATTGTGGGAGAAACTGCTTTCCCCACAGAGCTCCCAAAGGAGTGGATAGGACACACAAATGTTAGGGAAGAAGGTTTAATACTTTTGTTTGTTTGTTTGTTTTTGTCTTAAGGAGTTGAGATACGCAGAAATTAAGTGATTTGTTTCGGACATGCAGAGTTTGCAAAACCTTGGAACTAAGCACAGATTTTCTCCCACGCTAGCACAGGACCATCTTTCTGAGACTGCCAGTTGGCTCTGGTAGTGATGGCAGGGATCTCATCTGGTTTCAGAGAGAGCAAGCCAGTATGCACAGGAGGAATGTTTGTCTCATTAAGTTTTTTACATAGTTAGTATAGCTCACACAATTAATCTCCATTAACCAGCAACCTGATATATCCCCCAAACCTAACTGCTTAGGAGTACCAGTAAAGGATAAGAAGAATTAAAAGGGCAAAAAGAATGGGAAAATCAAGAAGTGATAAATGTATCTGTCTTCTTCAGCATTCAGTTACATCCCTAGTGTTCAGTATATTTGGTAGATATGTTCTTAACATAATGGCTACCCCACAGGAAGCAGGCATATTTTTGAGGAATTGTGATAATATGGCCATTATTATTGAACATTTTTTATCAAAGCACGCTCCTTATGGCTGTTTTATCAGGACAGCCAAACAGTAACTATTCCAAAGTCACCATTTCCAAATTCCCATATCAAAAGAGAGACAAAAAATAACAATTTTCTATATATATGTGTATATATACAGGGGAGAGATGTGTCAAACCTTTGAATGCAAACCAGGAAGAAGATAGAATTTTTTTTTAAATTTAAGGCACTATTAAACAAGAGGCTTTGCTTCTTAGTGTCAGTCAGCTTTGGGAACATTTTCTGGACTCCAGACGGGAGTAAGATTGCAGGTGAGGCAGGCTGCCTCCTCAGGTCAATTCCTTGCCCGTGCCTGGAGTGCAGCATTGTGCTATTGCAGCTCATTTCAGAATTCTGTGTGCGGTGTGCAGGCCCACATTCACCCTGTGTGCTTTGCCTCTCTAATGCTGACAGACAACTGGCAGATTTCTGTAAGAAAAATAGTGAAATGGAGCCATTGTGAATCCCAGGAGAAGATGGATAAATGAAAAGGCACAGTTCTGAAACTGTTACATGCTGGATACTGATAAAGGGATGACAAATATATTAATCAAATTAAAAGGGATAAATTTTATTTATCTGCAGTTATCCTTAACTGGTGAGCACACACAGGCAGCAGCCTGAGGGAGAGAGAGGGACATACAGGTTTAAATGCTTTTCTGTTTATGTCTCCATTAGTGGAAGAAAATCCTCTTTGTCTGTACTCTGTCTGCCCTTGTTCTACATTTGTAGTATCAAAATACTTGTTTACTTATTTAAGACTAGTGAAAGAATTGACTAAGTAGCATCTTTTGGTTCCTAGCAGTAACCTGAATCACAAAGGACGCTATGAGCTGTTGATAGGTATTTCCTGTGTTTGTGTTTTTCAGGTAAGTTAGGGACAATTTACAGTAAATCAAGTGCATTCAAACAAGAGTGCCCCATATCTTGCAGTGCTCAGCTCAAAGGCTGTGTTACGTTGTCACAAATGTGCTCCTGTGTTCTAGGACATGCTTCCTGCTCAGCAGGCTTCAGGGAATGCAACTGTGTATGGTAGAGCTCTAGCTGCATATTAGGTTTCCAGTATCCAAATATTCTTTTTATATCATTCAGAACTCCATCTCCTGCAAAATATTTTAGGAACATCCTTGTAAAACTTCCTTCAACTCATTACTGACTGTAAAGAGAACTGGAATGGTTTATTCATGATTACAGTGAATAGCTGGGTGCAGCTGTCATCCTACAAAAAGATCACCCTGGTAACACCAATCAACAAGCAGAGTAAGAGGATCCAAATATAACTGAAACCTTCTAAATGTTGTCTTTCAACTGAAATACAGAGGCACAACTTTATCCCAGACTTTGCCTGTTGAAGTGGGATCTGGGGAATCATAGACATTGCTACTCACTGCTGAAAAGTCTTTGATTTTCAATTTTTTTTTACATAGTGGAATCTGAGAAAGGGCCTACATGATCAGGGAGTGGTGAGAAAAAATAATTAAAATAAGTAATTAGTTCAGCATTATTTGGGAAAAGTTATTGGGAAAAAAGAATCACCATGCAAAATATCAAACATTTGATCCATCTTGCTGTTTTCAGCTGACACTGCACAATGACCAGTGCAAAAATTTATATTTATATATTTATATATATTTGTCATAGCAGCAGGGGGACTGCTGGATAGGAAGGCAGTTTATCCTTACAATGGCATACAGTGCCTGTGCTGCAGAGACATGCAACTGATACCACAGCTCAGCTCTGAGATCAGCACAAAAGTAGGTTTGCACTTGTCTCATACCTCGTAACCACAGCCACACAGAGGACAGGGCAGAAAATGTGTTCTGGGTGAGAGCCAGTGCCGAAATGCAGCTGATATTCCATGACATCATCTGCAAATCAACTCACAGGGAAA
>NW_010183510.1:15059-102047 GCF_000695765.1 Mesitornis unicolor
CTGAAGTAAGGCCACTGCACACATTACCTGAAAACGATGTATGCCTGTACATCATGCCTGCAGTATTTGAATTCAGATGGTCCATATTACTGCTTACAATTCCTTCTAATATCCTTAAATATACAGCATTAGGAAAAAAAGAAACCATGAAGAACAGTGTTGGGAACACTTGTCTTTCCAACACCACACATGGAGTGCTGACACCACAGTCATGGAAAAGTGACAGTACATTTTCTCTGACATGTCCTTAAAACCCAAACTGACAAAGGTTTGTCCAACACTCTGTCAGTGGTTTCCAGTTACAGTTACTGCAATCAGCTCATCGCAGGTTTTGCAGCACTGAAAGGGCACATAGCTCAATTATAAAACAACCCTGATTTCATTATTACCATATGTATATGCCCTAAAACAGTGAGCTAATTTGATATTTTTCATAGTTTTAAAATTAATTTGGATCTGTCTATTTTTATTATTTGGTCATTTCCATGGATAGGCAATGATCTTGTTGAATGCTTAATACGCATGTAGTACATACTCTGAGACAGGTACTTTTCAAGTTTTAGTTTAACTTGCTGTCAAAATATTTTCGGAAAAAAATCTGCCCACAGACCTCACAGGGTGTTGTGTTCTGAATCTCTGCAAATTCATGTCCACATCCAGGAGGCTTTGTAATTTCTGTATGCAACCAGGAAAGCGCACTGTCATGTAACCTTAGTATAAAACATGATCGATCTACTGCTCCTTGCTGCTTTGTCTTAGTAACAGTGCATGAATATACTTGGCACTGCAGCAGCACACGGATGGTATTACACTGATTACTACACATTATCAAACTTCCAGATAACGTTATGAAATTAAATTACTGAATACCTCCATGTGTACAGTGAAAGCACAAGTCTGAATGTACAATTATTTTTATAAACTACTTTAACAGTGTAAAAAAGTGCTTTAAATTCAACATGAATGTGACGTTCTACTGTCTGCAGATAGAACAGATCAGTTTTTGCAGGCACTGACAGTAGCCTCTTCTAATGATATCCCACAGAACTGGCTATAAATTTATATATAAAGACTGTTTCTTCTGTGTCTCCATATTGCCTGAATAATTTAATACAGTATGACCTAATTTCAATACAATAGTAATAATCCTGTAGAATTTGTGTATTCTTCTCCAGTCTTTATTTATTCATTTTCTAATTTTGAGAGCATATACTCCTGCTATATTTATTAGTAGTGCCAAGAATCTGCAGAAAATTGAGTGGCAAATTAAAAATTAGTGTGCTGCTTTATATACATACACACACACACACACATGTATATATATTCTTAAAATAGCAATTGGACAAATTCTGCTTGCCTCCAGCTCTCCAGTTCAGTGGCACCACCATAGTTGATGTTGTGTAAGGGAAGAAAGGCTGGAAGACAAAAGACCACATGCAATTTTTTTTCTTCCTGACGGAACAGAGATCTAGGAGATGTCCTGCTATTTAACCCTGTAAATCATTGCAGCTACATGAGAAGGCCACTGAACTACTGCTATATTTATACTGAGAAGCAGTTCTTGGAGATATTTCTTTCCCCGACCATGTTGTGACCAGTTTATGCTGAGTATTGGCTTCTACCCTAAAGACAATACAAAAGGTGTCAAGGTAGCATGTATCAGATTGCCTACATCAAATTGTACAATAAACTACTTGAATTACGTTTCACTTTTTCACTTGGATCTACACAAGAGAGAGTCACATTTTCTAGTATTTTACTAAGTTGTCAGATAAGCATGCTACTGAACATAGTATTTGATCACATTGTCAGATGAAGACAAAAAGCTTTCTGAGGTGAGTGGAGACTGACTAGGGGTAGCTGCTGCTCTTCTGTTTTCTGCAGTTTTTGAGACTGTGGATATTTTGTAGTGGGAATAGAAATCATAAACTGGATGATCTTCTCATTCCTCTCCCTGGGTTTTAGTATTTCTTGCGTTGCTCCTTGGCATTGTGAAATAGGACCCAGTGATTAGGATTTCTTCCAGATGTGATACCAGCAAATGACATGCCAAAATTAACCAGAGAGTTCCTACCTTATTTTTTTTTCTAATTATGTTTTTAGGTAAACATAAGGACTCATAAAGAGATATAGCTTGGTCGCCTAGAGGAGGATGCAGGAATCTTCATCGTTAAGTATTTTCACAGAGTCACAGAATCACAGAATCTTAGGAGCTGGAAGAGACCTCAAAAGATCATCCAGTCCAACCTCCCTGCCAAAGCAGGATCACCTAGACTAGGTTGCACAGGAACGTGTCCAGGCAGGTTTTGAATGTCTCCAGAGGAGGAGACTCCACAACCTCTCTGGGCAGCCTGGTCCAGTGCTCTGTCACCCTCACAGGGAAAAAGTTTTTCCTCATGTTCAGGTTGAACCTCCTATGCTCCAGCTTGCTCCAATTGCCCCTTGTCCTGTCACTGGACATCAGAGAGAAGAGCCTGGCTCCTTCCTCCTGACACTCGCCCGTTACAAATTTATAAACATTAATGAAGTCATCCCTCAGTTTCCTCTTCTCCAAGCTAAAGTGACCCAGCTCCCTCAGCCGCTCTTCATAAGGGAGATGCTCCACTCCCTCAATCATCTTTGTGGCTCTGCCTGGACTCTTTCAAGCAGTTACTTTTATAAAATAGAAACACTGAAGTACATTTGGAACTTCATTTTGGAGTTCATCTGTAAGTTGCATAAGGCTTAATTTGTTTCTGCAGTCAAAAGTGGAATGGCACACATACAGATATTCCACCACTGTAGCTATAAGATTATACAAGATTATGACTCTATAATGTCAATTCATCACAGTGCTGCATGTACTGCTACCAAGTACAAATACAAATCATGAAAAACATCTGTAAGTCCCTATAAGCAATTTGTCAGAATACTTTAAAGTACATGTATAATAAATGAAGAACACATGTTCCATAGGAACCAAATGAAACTAGAGCTGCACCGAATGCTTTGCCAGAGACATGAACAGCTGTGAACATCACCTCTCTCTCCCTCTGTCCAGCTTTAAAAGGCATTGTTTTCCTTTTAGCTTGACAGGTGATGTTTACAAAACCGTCAGTCTTACTGAAAGACAGATTGCCCAAAATGTCTCTGTAGACCATTTCTGTCTCCTTACATGTAGTCTTTTGATTTTCATTTTAGATATTTGTCACTTTCTGCTAAGTTCAAAGGGTCCTCACTACACCATCTTTGCCAGCTTCTAAAAAGACACCAAACACCAACCATCATTTACTTATGAAAAATACTCAGGTTACATACTGTGTAGTATTTTCTGTCAGGTAGCTACACTTCAGAGACGGAAAGTTTTGTTCATTTATTATTCTGTTCAGAGTGTGTGCACACACACATTCACACACATACATCCTTCAAGGTTCTAGAGAGCTTTGTCTACCTTCCCTGAGCTTGATGCTTCAACAAGGCTATGCATTTCTTCTGTCTAAACAGAATATAAGATGGCAACTCCAAAGCCTCTTTGCTATTGTTTTGCATCTCAGATTAAGGTCACAGCTGCAGTATTATTCAGAATGATAATTTTTTTTACTCAAAAAACTTAGCAATCTACCCCCCCAATAATATCAATCGAATACCGGCACTTCCACGTAAAACCAGGGCACACACTGTAATTATCTCGCAGTCTTCCTGCTCTACCAGTTTCTGCTTTGCTTCTCAGATAAAAGCTTTCTGCTTCTCTCATTCCTGTTTCTGATCTATTTCCTATAATGATAACCAGTGGGAGTGGAAGATGTTTTCTTTTATGAAATACCCAAATATTAGTTCCCATACTTTTCAGGGTATACAGTGATTCGCCAAACTGGAGGGAGGAGCAATACCTTTTTTACTTGACAACTCTGTGTTATAAAATATATTGTTATTAAATTCTTGAATTTATTTAAACCTTTCAAAATACTACACTGTTATATTGAAGAAATGTGAATGAATTATAAACATTCTATTACTCAAGTAAATCTAAAATGCATTGTAATATGTAATAAATTTATCATTTTACTTTGTTTAATCTGCTTGGAAAAGTAGCAGGAAATTCTTTCTTCAGCACTGAACATGTGCAATCACCATTGCATATTTAAAAAAACAACCCGCTGATTGTAAGATGGCTTAAATAGCCCCAAGTGTCCCTGAAGAGCTACTGTGTGCTGTGTAAAAGCTGAATAATCCTCCCCATGTCAGAAGGTGACTCTTCAGCTGTTCAGGATCATGAGCTGATACGCTACCACTCATAAAAAAAGATTCAAAACACAAGAACATGCAGTTAGGTAAAGATCACTGTGATGGCATTGGAATTAATCTGCAAGAGTTGACGACATTGAAACCAATCTGGCGAGAACGATTCAAGGAATTGTAGCTTTTACTTAAAACCAAAACAGAAAGAACACAGCAAATTCACGTCAAAATAAGTTCAATGGGAATATGAAATTTTTACATCATATTTGGCTCATTTTTCTTCTTTTACAAAGATAACTGGAAAAAGGAATATGTTCAGACACACTTTCTATTTAAATACATACTGGATGCAGTATTCATATAACACCAGAAGTGCAGTCTGTGCAAAAGTACTCCAAATCATTATTGCTCAGTGTTCTGAATAAAATACTTTAACATATTTATGAAGGCACATTGATACAAGAAAAGTTGTCAATCATGTGTGTTTGTTTTAATCATCAAAATAGGGGAATTCACTTTGGCCCCTGTGCTTAGAAAAATATGACTTTTCAAAATCTTTCATATTCAGTCTTAATATTTACATGGTAGTTTCTTCCCATTCAAGCTCCACGTCACCTGCAACAGAAACAGACACATTACATTAATCTACCTTGTAAACAAAAAGTAACTAATGGCAGATAACTGTTTTGGCTGAATTTAAAAGAACTTGCAGGGAAAAAAAATTGAAAGCTTGAGCAAAGACTACTACTACGAGGGAGGCTAAAAAGCAGCAAAATGCCAAAAATTTACACTTCTGAGGCCAAAAAATGCATGTCAAAATATTTTTTTTTGGATTTTTTGGCTGGGCAAGTCAACGCACCTGCTATGAAAAAATAAAGTTGAGACAATTTGTATCTCCTTACCTTCCATGGCATCCAGAGAGTCCATCTTTTGCAGTGCTGAATAATTTACAAAACATATGGGCTGACTATTACCCTTGCTTGACAACAGATCCAACACACATTGATGCAGAAATATATATTGTGCCTGTAAGATGTGAATTTAAAGAGTTTTGATCAGAAGAAAAATGGACTTCAAATGCAAAATACTTTTTTTCATATATCATTTAGATGTTCTCAAAGTAACTGCAGTTTAACTCAGTAGTCTCAATACCTCAATGCTCATATCATATCAATAATATATCATATCAATAATATATCATATCAATAATATATCATATCATATATCATAATATCATATATCATATAACGTATATCATATAACGTATATCATATAACGTATATCATATAACGTATATCATATATCATATATCATATATCATATCATATATATTGTCTGCTTGATCTGCATAATGCAATAAAATTTGTCAAAACGTGTTAACTCTTATGCCCAGTAAGATATATGAAATTAGACTAATCATAACTGAGACTAATCAGGTGTTCTACAATTTTTTGTAAAGGCCTGTTCTATGAAAAGATGTTTGATGACTTTTTGCCAATAGATCCACACTGCAGAAACTGAACCACAGTTTCCTGCTCTGGCAAGGGGGTTGGACTGGATGATCTTCAGAGGTCCCTTCCAGTCCCTACCATTCTGTCATTCTGGGATTCTGTGACATGAATGTAATATTTAGATAAGAAAAATTTCCTCTTTCTAGTACAGAGAAAACCAGCAGGGTGCACTCAAATGCAAAAGTTCAAGTAAATCTACATGTTCTAGGAGCATGTACCATTGTTAAGTGCAAAATAAAAATAACACTATTTTTAGTGATACTTTTTGAGCTGTAGCAGCACTTTTAACAATATAATGAAATGAGTGGGCAACTAAAGTTAATGTAACACTTCCAAGGATGTATGGTAACTCTGGGTATTGATTGCTGAAAACAGAAAAATAAAAGAAAGCAATATAAGAATTAAATAAAAGAACAGAAACAAATAGGAAAAAAAAAAAGGATTAAGCATGGTGCAGTAAATGAGCCAGATCACAGTACCACAGATTCATTTAGGTTAGAAGGGACCTCTTGAGATCACCTACTGCTCAAGCTGGGTCAGCTAAAGCACATTGCCCAGGACGCAGTCCCGATGGATTTTTAATATCTCCACAGATGGAGATGACCAAAATTACATTAACTTCTTTGACTTTTGCACGGGTAAATATATTAGCATAATTATTCTTCTCAATAATTGCTATTTTGTTTCAGAACTTCATCAGTTTTCAACTCAAGTGTCTCAGGATTATGAGAAATTTGCTTACATGGATATATGTGTTTCAGGGCCACAGCTCCAGAGCCACGGATAATTAAACCAGACAGGCTCCTGAAATTCACATTACCAGTGTGCTTTGCAATGGCTTGCTCACTGTAGCAACAGCATGGCGTTACTGCAAACTACCCTTTGTACTTGTCTTGGTGAGGTGATAAACTTTACCAGATCCACTGGAAAAATATGGATTTCTGGAATGCAGGTCTTAAGTTTCAGTGGAGTTTAGATTGGTTATTCCAGTTCAGCAGGCAGACTTTGAAAGTGCCATAATCTTCTGGATTCACACAGCTACTTGTGAACGTGAAGCAATGGAAATCTTTCTGGTCTGAGAGCAACCAGGTTTTTTTATTTATTTTACTCCCCAGTCTTACAGACAATTTGGCTGAGGGATCTCTAAACTGGGTTCTGGGAAGGATTTGCTCCTCTCTTCGTATCTTCAGTGCTGATCACGTAAAACCTGAATTGTAGACTACTAAACAGTGTTTTATAACAGAACTGTCAGAATAGTTTGACTACTGAATCCGCCATAAAACTTTACAAGATTTGGTTCCCTTTGGCCAAGTTTTAGTGCTGATCTACATTTTGTAGTCTTGGCCTGGACAGAGAACAACCTGCCTCAGGATTTTGCAGCTATCATATAGAGCAATACTTGATCTGTCTGGAAATCATAACTATGAGACTCTCATCTTCTGTTGCATTTTGGCACATATTTTCCTAACCTCTGACAAAATACACAAATGAAGAGGTACACAAAAATACTACACATTTTAACACATTTTAATGTACACTCATCTTATCTTCTCAAATGTCTCCCTGTTTTTAGGCTTTTATAAAGGGACATCTCCCATTAAATTGTCTTCCAACTTTATTTTCAGATGATTCTACTTCTAGTCAAAATTGTGAAAAAAGCATTCCCAGAATTCATCATTACAGGAAAGTCCTGGCAATTGTTCAGCTGCATCAATACTTGAAAATGAAAAATTAAAAGCAATTGGTAACCAGACAGCTTCTTACAAGAACCAGCATGACACATTATCTTCAGAAGGCCTCAGAAAACCTGCAGAAGTGCATTGCTGAAGAGAGGTTAACCTCTCTCTCTATATTCTGACACGCTTTTTGTATATTCTGGCATGGTATAAGTGGAATTGCATTCCTAATGGAACAAGTCTCCTTATACTAAAATCAGTTTAAATCCATCAGTGACGTGGAAGTTCATCCTGAAGCTGCTCACCTACACTGAGGTACAGGTGAGCTGCAGACTCAAGGGCTTCAGGCAGCAGCCTTGGATATTAGATCTGTTCTGCAGGAGGTTTTTGCCAGGAGCCTTATGCAAATACAGCTGGATTTCCATTCCACTGTGTGTTTAGGATCAGCTTTAAATTCTGCTATTACTTCTTTACCAGCACCCAGGTCTCCATGTACATGTCTTCCTTACTAGCAGGTCATCACTGACTTACACCTATACTCGGTAAGTCTGCCAGAAATCCACTTCTTTTGCACTTGATTTTGAAAATCCTGAAGTCTGTGCTTAATTCAATCCATACAGGTTGTTTTAGTTTAAGCAATTTAAAAATAATCAAGGGATGATTAATAAGGTCAAAACTAAATAACTACTTAAAAATTTGGTCCAAGCTACAAATACATACATAAAAATACAGTTAAGTAGTAAATAAAGTAAAATTCAGTAGTGCCTGAGCAAATCCATCTTTTATTTAAAAGCTGTTCTTCACCCAAAACTTGAAATGAACTTTCTCAAAGTCTGAGAAACCATGATTTAGGTTCTACAAACTAAATATCTCAGCACTTTCTTCGGCCCTTGCCAAGACTTTGCTGGTGAAATATACTTACATAGATACAAGCACACATTTGCACAGTGCTTGAAATCTAAATCAAAGCAGGATCTGATAGAAAAATGTATTAGGAGGCCGATTGTTAGGAGCTTTCTAGTCTCGCTTTTTAGGAGATCAGATGATCAGATGAGTAACATTTTAACAAAAGGAAAACAAAATAGATAAAGATATAAATCTTACCAGATTCTGTACCATACACATTCTTTCACTTCTTAACTCGGCTACAAGTCCATAGATATCCACAAAATCATGGTCATTTACATGTTGAGTTAAATGGTCAAGTGCAATATAAACTCCCGTTCTTCCCACACCAGCACTGCAAACATAATACGCAAGATAAAATAAATTTTTATGTTCATTTTTCAGTATAAAATATTTTCTTGGAAACTTCTGGTTAAAGTAAGTTTATTGTGAAAAGAAAGCTTCAGAAAAAAATGAAATCTTTTTCAGTATTTATTCGTGTGCGTGTGTGTGTCTGCTTGCTGAATGAGATCAAGTGAAATCTGGATTTGAGCCATGTTCTGATTTTGCTTTTACAAGGGGTTGCACTGGACAAATGAGCTATAACTAAACCCACCTGTATAAGGGGAAAAATGACCCTACAGTTTTTCTGTGAATTTTCTAGAGCTCACTAATTAAAATCTTAAAAAATAACAAAATCCTGTGAAATCTCACCTGGATTCTGTGATGCTTTTGGTATTTGAGGCAAAATGACATGGGATCTGGCAAAATACTCTCAAAAGGAGGATGAGTGCACAGGACATGCTGGTAGCTAGTGTTTTATTTAAAGGTTTGAAAATGAGCAGGCTTTTCTCAAAATCACTATCAGACCTCTCTGCAGCTGGTATAATAACTGCAGAGTATATCACTGCAGATAATCAGGAAATGTACAGCAAAGCTCTCTTGAACTTGCAAGCTCTAATGAGCAGAAAATAATGAATGAGTTTTCTGGATATGAGAACATACAATGTTGCTTTATAACCATCAGGAATTGAGCACAGGTGGAGTATCTGGCCCACGCTGGCCCCTTTATGCATCAGAGCTGTGAAAAGAGGACAGGATTCACCGCAGAGGCCCCAGAACATGTAAGAGTCCTCAAAATGGGAAGACTGAGTAGTTTTCTCCTGGTGCCTCAGTAGAGGGAAATGCCAAAATGTCAATGACAATGATATTAAATGAAATTAATCTTTATCACCCATTGTGGATGGCACCTATAGGATATTGAGAATAAATAAAAAGAAATCCCAGACACGATAACTGGACACTTAGGGAAGAGGTTTGTGACACCAAATACAGCTTTTCCTTCCATGTATTTCTAGACTCACACTGAGTGAGAATGAGACAAAGAATCACTCGCAGGCCTCAGAGTTCAGATCACTATTTCAGAGAGTGCCCACTCATTCAGTGGGAACACTGACCTGCATAAAAAATGCAGACACACTCACCACCTTCCTGAAGACTTAGCCTTCCCCACACATTTACCCTTTGAAATAGCAGTTTAAGAGTGTTGAGTATGAAATAAATGGGAACTATGACAGCTGAACACTTCTAACCACCAGACCATTTATTTAAGAGCCTAAATATAGATTTTAGCTGTTTATAGGCATCCAAACTTCAAATCTGGCATATACAAACCCTTCCTATTTGTCATTCTCTGTGGCTCCCAAATAATATCTTCCTCTTGATATGTGACATGTACATTTTAAATACTATTTTTAATACTTTTTTCTTAAGAAGAGCTCTAATTATAGTAGAAGTAATTAAAAATAACATGTCAGTTCCTATTCCTCTTCTTATGATAAAGACAAAAATCAAGATAAATCCAGCAGTACCTTATGATAATTGTTGAAGTAACTATTTCACTGACATCACCTCAGTGCGATTTCCAGAAACACATTTTGGTATTTTACCTCCTAGAACGGATCAAGGAGCTCTGCTAGAGAAACCTTCACTGCTGTCCATGCTAGAACCATGCCTGTGCACTCAGTTTTCATTCTTCTGGCAACTTCCCTGAGCATTAAAATGCACATGAAATTCCAAGACTCTAAATGATGGTTTTGTGAATACGCTTACCTGCAGTGAACCACCATTGGAGTATTATCATGTGCTCTACTTGCGCGGATAAGTTTTACAAAGTGGATGATTGGTGCAGTAGTTTCAGGGACTCCATGTTCCGGCCAAGAAGTGAAATTACACTGCCGCACCATCATGCAGTCTCCATGCTGAAAAACGTAACATAAGGCAGTTTTTGCAGAAGGACTGTGACAGAAGATCCAGTAAGCTACATATAAACTTCTCAGCATTTTCTTGGTAAAAAGAAAGTCAGAATAGCATAATAATCATCACATGTAATTCTATCAAGGGATCATTTGCTGTGCACAGATCTTATGGCAGGTTTATTGAGAGATGACATCAAGTCCATCTTTCAAGAAGTATCAATGACTTCAGCAGTTACTCTCCACTTGACTCCAGTCACTGTATCAATGTAATTTGTAGATTACATGTTGAAGTTTCTATAGCTCATTTAGAAGTTTAGTGAACTGGGATGATACATTTATTTAAAGAAAAACAGCCATTCTAGGACTGATCTAATGCAGTGAAGGCAAACACACATATGTTGGTGAACAGAGATATGTTTTCTAAGTGTTTGATAATCTCTCAATCAGAGCAGCAGCAATAGCGACTCAAAGAAAAGAACTGGTTATGATCTGATATCTAAATTAACTATGAAAGACATAAGAATAAAAGCACAGTATCATGCCAAGGGCAAAATCTTAGGGAAAATTATAAAACATGACAACAACGTATCTATAGTTGCACAGAATATCTTTTCCATTCTTAACAGTTTGTGATGTGTGAAGTCAGAGAGGGTATCTCAAAATTTAATAGTACTTGTCAGAATTATCTTCTAATTCTCTAGATTTCATGAAGCTCTGTAAGGTTTTAGCATTCACAATATCTTGCAGCAAGGAGTATCACAGTTCAATCAACTGTTGTGGAATGAACCAGGCTTTTTTAAAATTTATTTAGAACCAACCACTTGCTCTTTTCATATTGAAAGAAATACTGAACAACTGTGAACAATTATTGAGTCTATATTTTTAAAATGGATAAACATAAAAACAAAATAGAAGTGACTTGGAATGCAATATGGCAATAATTGTGAATGATTTGCCTTACATATGCTTTTTACCTTCACTGGAAGATGATCAAGAATCCATCCATTTGTGAATGGAAGATGAAGTACAGTCTTAAAACCAGCAACATGGCACATTTAATTACATGCTTGTAAAGGACATAGCTTTTTGTGGAGGGTAGTTGAGTCATAGTAAATGGATCACTTAGTCAAGTCAGGTTATGTTTTGTTTTCTTTTAAGTCTCACCCTGGTTAACACAGGTGACTCCATATTTTGTTGGCATGCATTTTTACTCTAAATAGTCCCTTTTCCAGTCTTGTTTACTCTACATCTTATTTTAGCTGAAAAAAAAATATTTTCTCTCACTTATTTAAAATGTTCAATTGTCCTGTACTACGGCCACAACATATTCTTATGAGGTGACCACTTAGACAATCCCCAAACTGTTCCTTTTGTCATACACACATGACACAGGGTGGTAGCACATGTATTTGGATAGCTGAGTTCAGGTCCTAGGATCTGGTTGAACTACGTACAACATTGGTCAGTGTTGGGAGTGCAGAAGAAGGCTGACTTCATCTTGGGTCATTATGCCCACCTGCTGGTCTGACTTAATGCTGGGTGCTAATTTTTCCAAAGAGTGCAAACTATAGCTGTGGACCATGACAAAGATGAACATCTATGCTGTAGCCCCCACTCCCCTGCCCAGCACAAAGAGTGGGAGTAATACTGATGATTCTCATTTATATTGGGTGAATCTCCTGGGGGTGGAGGCCAATACGGCTGGTGGTACAATGCAAAACAGCTGCGCTGCACCAAAGAATCTTGCCCTTTAATCTGAGAGGGATATTTTCAAAGGGATTTGTCTGATCCCAGAAGGTTAGGATTACTCCTTTCTAGAAGAGACAACTGAGGTGTCCAAATAGAAACTTCACCTCCCACCAGACAAGAGGTTCTGTAACCTTGATAGACCCTTCACAGCACATTGGACAACTATCTGAGCTCTTTGTGACAGGAACTGGAGAAGATTCTCAGGAAAAAAAAAGAGCACGAATGAAAACAAAATGCAGGAGAACCAGGCAGGACAGTGCATATTCATCAAAAGATTAAAAGAAGAATACTGAGTAGTAGTTGGGTGAGATGGAGTACATCTGATGTTCTTTGGTGCTGGATGGGTTTTATTCAATCTGCTTCCAGTTCTGGCTTACCCTTTCAATTTTTAGATCTCTGATAGTCCAGTCTATCTGAATATCCTCCATCAATTTAGTAATCACTATATCCCCAAACACAGTCACGGGTTTATTATCTTCTGGCCAGTACTGATGACATCTTATCTGCAGGGAGATGATTACTAATTAACAACAATCATGTTATAATCTTCACAAGAAACTACACACAAAATTTCCAATTATATCAAATGCTGTTAATTGATACACTGGTCACTTACCCGTCCTTTTTCAAAACACTGTGTAAGCATCACAAGTGTTTTAGCTCTTGTCTCCCATACCATCCTCCAGAAATCACCCACTGTTCCTGGTAATGGTCCCTGAGTTGCAATAAACTCGTTTGGACATAAATAACCCTAAGAAAAAGAAAATATTTAATACATAATGGTTGGTAAGGAAAAAAAGGGTTTGCATGTGACTCATAGCTGTAGCTACCATGCCTAAGGCTAAAACCTTGTCAGATGTACTAAATAAACTGGCATAGGCCTGGCTAATCATTGCATGGCAGATGGCCTTGGAAACTTAAGGAATTAATGGCATTTTTTCCACTGTAGATCAGTTATGAACCAACGTCATCCTAATAGAAATGCATTTAGCAGAGAAATAACAGGGACATCAGGTCAGTAATTCCCATTTAAAAATATCTAAGCCTTCATATTAGCCTTACTGCAGATCCAGTCAGAGGCCACCAAGAACTATGTCAGGAGGTGGCCAACAAAGTAGAATTTAATAGTGCTAAGGAGCAGTGGAGCCAAGGAAACTACTAAGGAGCAGTTTGATAGGCAGTGCAAGGTACACACCACACTGATGATGCTGTCCTTCCAGTGATCCTCAGGGATCTGCTGTAACTTAGGGTTGGAGCTTACTTAAACAAATGATCTCTGATAAAAAGTCTTCAAGAAACCTGCTGTAGGCGTTGACTTTCATTTTCGTGTTGGTGTGTGCTGTTTAATTCATTTATAAATAGATGTAAGACTTGGGGAGAAGGAATTTTGTAGAAAAAAATCTTGTGTATATGCTGTCAATGCGTGGGTTCTCATGGACCTGTTTCCTCAAAGAAACTAAGCATACCCTACAAGAACTTTTAGGTACTACAGAAAGTCTAAAATAACAACAATAGCAAAAATAGCAATAAATTTATGCTGTCGAGCTAGCAGTCTATAATATCACAGAGTTCTACTTATTGTTCAATACAACTGACACAGTGGTTTATAGCACCACCGAAGCTCCTTGTTGGAATTATAGCCCTATAATTCACAGCTGCCTGTTACTTACTCCGTCTATAATATACAGAACAGGTGGCAGTGAGAAACTATGTTAATCCTCCCTAGTTTAAGAGTGAGGTGAGAGAATATAATTCAGGGATGCAAAACTCATAATTCTGTTACTGACTTTTTCTCGTTTAACCAATAAAAAGAAAAACAGCAGCCACGTTCCCATTTGTTAAAATATATAAAGACCTCTTTTTATGTGTATGCATATAAACCTAGATAAAATATACAAATACACATATCCATATACACTTACATAAAATTGAATGTAAATACACACACACACACACACACACACATTGTATATTTACAGCTATATGCAATTACATATTTACACATCCACAAATAGGGAAAGTGAGAGCATATAAAGGGTAAAGCTTTAGCCTTGAGAAATGGTAGCATTACAGTTGTCTGTTCACTGATGAACGGTGACCTGAAGTGCCTGTATGCAGTAAAGACATGCAGAATCTCAGCAGGGAGCACTCTCTGCAGCTGGCTTTTGCTGCAGCTCTTTGGAAGCTGCTGTTTGTGTTCCCTGCCTAAGCCTTGGCACATCAGTTCATCACAGGAAAGGCAAAGATGAAGCCATGCTCTGAGCTGTCTGGTCTCCTCCTCAGTGGTTCTGTGTACAGTCCCAGCATCAAGGAACAATGTGGCATGGCTCTTCCTATCTGCTGTCAGAAGCAGGACAGCTAAAGGGAATAAATAGCTTTTGCTGATGAGAGAGGAACAATGCTCTATTGCTTTTCCTCTGTGAATGTCTCTTAGTTACCTGGAAATAACTGTGTCTACATGCCACTGTGTCATCTGTTTAGACTACAGTCCACAGGTCTTGCTATGTGTTTGAACAATGCTTAGTACAAATCAAGTCTTGACCTCATGTGAGACCACCAGCCACTGCTACAACAAATTAAATGCATAATTAAAAGCCACACTTGGAACTTCAACAGGACAATTATGAGGTAAAAAAATATAAAATAAGAGTTTACTGAGAAAATAGAAGGTCTAGGAAGAAAGCTGAGGACGAGAAATACAGTACTAGTTTCTTCTTCACAAAACAGTAAGGGGCATACCAATCCCACTCACCAAAACTATTAGCCATTTCTATGAAACTTTTCAGTTCAGCTATCTTTACATCATCCTGTTCATATATAACAGCTCCTAACAGCTCCAGATCCTGAACCAAGAAAAATTAGAATCCTCTTCTTGCAAGTTAATTTTTGACTCTCTCTTCTACCAGAAAACAAATATAGTAAATATGTGAGAGACTTTCTACTTACAGACACATAGCTGGCATTAATGTAGTCAGATCCAGGAATACCAGCATCAGGCATCAGCTTTACTCTGTTGTTATTATCTATCGTGGAAATAAAGTCCAGTTAATGAAAAGATTTATTCAAAAACCATAGACACATGTAACAAGTGTTCCTGGAGTGCTAAGAAATAAAAGTTACTGTTATTGTTGCTAATCTAACAATACTTGACATAGTAGAATACTAATTACAAAGGGAATTTAATCAATTTCCATCACTGTATGGTCATCCTTTAATCTTCCAGACATATTTTAATATAGTAATTTTTAATTAAAATTGTGAACATGCCAAAACCTTCAATTTTATGTATATGGGAGGATCCTCTGCCTAAAGGTAGCACAAGTACTTTCAGCCAGGCTGTTCTAGCACAGACAAACTCGGTGTGAATCAGACAGCAGGGTCAGAGGTCTGACAGTCTTTCCTATATACTTGCTGCCCAGGTCACAGATTTGAGCCAGATCCTGGCACTTTTACATACTTTTACTTCTTTTACAGAAGGTAATCTCATTATTACAGAAAAAAAAATGATTGAAGGTTTCTGATTTGGGTCCCTGGTATGTATGGAGAAATGACAAAAAACAGGAAAGATGTATATGTGAACAAGTAAATGCTGAAACGAAGCATTCCAAATTTTGATGTTTGGTCCTCAACTCAGTAAAAAAAAAATAGAATACAATGTTAAAGACTTATGAAATGTATCTGTTTATATTTCATTGTGTGTCATGAATATCAGTTTTTAGTGACTGTAACTTAGAGTATGTCTTGAACAAGGCAGTAGATAGCAAGAACAGCTGCTCTGAAAAGTTAATAGCACAGAATGTAGCATTATTAACCAAGGAATGCCATGCTCCCCATCTCACATCACAGCTAATGCCTAAAATAATAATGACATTTCTTGTCTTATTAACTGAAAAATGAAGCAGTGTTGAGTACAGAGAGACAGACTCCTGTCTCCTGTGATAAAATCTAGCCCCGGCTTATAAGTTATCATGCAGTCGCTCTGATCTGCTGGAGAACCTTTGCAGCACATGTACATGTATCCACAAGAAAGCACACTCAGGCTCTGGGGTAGCTGAATGCACAAACATGTGGATTTTATATGTTTTAAAAAATTACTTCTCACTAAAGGGGAAAAAACCAAGGAAGAATGTTAAAGAGTTTGCTACATGGCTTGAATTACAAAGCTAAGAAACTATTGAGGCTACAGTTTCTTGCACCTGCATGTTAAAGCTTGCAAAAGCAAGTTGAAAGCTACTTGCAAATAAAACTGTCTTTAAAAAAACACAATGAAAAGACAGATTACTTGACAAAAATTATTTCATAATGTGGACATGATTGTACTGCCATTTCAAAGGCAGAGCAAACAAAAATACAGTTGCATTCCGAATATATGCTGCACTATTGAAGGCAGAGAGCACAACAGAGGAGTTGATCAGTAAACACACATACATGGCTTTATGTTTGGGAAACGATTCTTAGCCCTGTTCCATGGCAGATCAGCATCGGTCGAAGCAAGGTCTTCAAGATACTTGGGAAGTTCCTGTAGAGGAATAAACGTTTGTTGGCAAAACTCCGCATTTCACCTTCAGTGAATATAAAAAATGACACAAACATCTGGTAAGAGGAAGAACTCCTCAGTTCTGCAGCAGAGAGCATTTCTAAGCACAGCTGAAGCTCCAGCTTTCCACCTCACTGTCAGCCCCAGTTACACCAGCAACGCTCGATGGCGCGCTGCAGACAATGTCATCAGGTTGAACAATTAAAGCTTACATGAACTTTCACCTTTACAAGTCTGGATAAAGTCGGCCTATCACCTTCTGTAGTTCTTTTCTGTCTTTTCATGAAGTCGCATGCTTGGTTTCCATGCCCTACTGAGTCAGTCTTACTCCTGAAAGATGCCCTTTCCTGACTGCTGTAGCTTGGGAGAGTTCTTGCCACAGCATGAGAACTGATGAGAATTTAATTAAGTTGAGACAACTGGCAATTAGCTGTTGTTCACGGGACTGTTTGGGAAAGGGGTGGGAAGAGTTATTTTGGGCTGTACTGCACTTTCATAACTGGTCATTAGTTCTGTTACTGAAGGGCTGAGGTGGATAAACCATTCATGTTGAGGAACTTATTTGACGGGGGTGTTTGTGTAAAGAAATAGGTACAATTTCCAGAGCTGAGTAAAAGAGTGGGGACAGCTTCATAACTTGTTAATGGAGAAAACGTATCAGTGTGATGATCTCGTAGTGGTGATAAGAGAATAGAAAACTCAGAAAAGCCAGAATTTAGCCAGAATTTCTAAGTTAACAACTATGTTAACTGTAATAGATTTTCCATTTGTTTGACAAATGTTATATGCAAGTCTATTTCAACGCCTAGCTGAGATACAAGTGAAGAGACCTACCTATTGCTTTGAATGAGAACAATACAAAATTTTGCCTCTTGTGCAGAGTAATCCTTTCCAATTTGTCTTTTGATATTAGCAGTTATTCTCTGCATGGGCTACTTCCAAAAGTGGGGCAGACTGCCCTGCTATCAGATTCAACAATTATTTTTGAGTGCTTTTTTGCTTGTGTATTTGAGACAGTTTGTCTTCTATAAATAAAATGTAATGGGCAACTGTTAGCAAATAAATAAATAAATAAAAGAGATAATTAAAAATGGAAAAAAAAGAAGTGTTTTTTTTATTACGGTGTTTTTCTTTCTTGCTAATTCAAATATTTTGTCGGCCTTATTTGATGGGTTCCGGTATTAAGAATAATTTAATATGAGCATTATCAAAATGGGATAATTTAAAAAGCAATGTAATAAAGCAAGTCAATAATTCATCTGATCTGATATCCTACTTTGTACAATGGATAATGTCTGACATATAAAAGAGAGCTCAAAAGCCTTGACTCTATTATATGCCATATTATCCCATGAGAAATTTGTTTCTTTCACCATCAGACAAAAATCCTATGTCCTGAAGCATGAGGACTACTTCACTTTTATAATTATATTCTCAATGATATAACTGCAGGTGCTTCTGAACAGGAGGGGAAAGATGGTTTCACAATAAAAGCCTTCAGACAACGGACCTGACTTCTCTGCCTAGCTCTGACACATATTTCCTTGGGGAAAGAACTAGGGGAAGAATTGCAGAGAACTAGATGGTCATATCCCTTTGAAAATTAACAAGGGACCAGATCACACTCATGTCCTTCAAAATCTCTCTAAACATCTATGTTTCCTAGGGATGAAAAGCCTATGAGTAATGCCCCTTCTAAAAAGAAAGTTTCAGACTTCAAATCAACTTATAAAGAATGACTGACAGTACATATATATCCATATGTTAAAGAATTAAAAACCATGGTTAACAGACATAAATTAAATACAAAACTAAATGAAGGACTGTAACATACTGTAGAAAAATATCTTTAAAGACACTCATTATTTTAAAACCTTATATTTTAATAAACCTCTGCCATACTCAAGGCACTCAGTTGCCTCTGCCTTTTGTCTTAATAATCCCTGAGAGAAGGAAAGCCCTAATCCTATAACTGAACCTAGAGATGGATCCCTGCTCTCAGACACAGCAGAGTGACTTCTGTGCATTCCTGTCAGGACTTGATAAGAACAGTAAAACACAGCTAAGGGTGAAGACGTTAAAATTTCCCTCAATCAGAAAACTGAAACTCTCCCACAGAATTTCTCTCCTTGGATTTTGAATGAAGGAAAAACACAGCTAAAATGCCTACGGCATTTTACAGGTGTTACGGGCCATGGGATCCTGTATTATGTGCCTGTCATGTGAACTTTAACTTGCCTCATTTGCCTCACTCCTCTTAGCTTGCCAGTTAACTACTGTTTCACAGTACTTCGTAGTAGAAAGGATATAAAGAAGCAGATTATGTTATTTTTGTAATGATGCTTCCATATCTGAGCAAGTGCTCAAAAGCCTCATACCAATTTTCACCATCAGTATGGATTTCAGCCTAAATGATTATTTTCAGAATTGAGGAAATACTATTTGGATCCCCAGATTCAGTAACAATTTGCCATAAAGACCACATTTCTTTGCAGACTCAAAACTCTGAAATAATTAATTTACAGTTTGATTACTGTAGTACTTTTATGGAACTGTGGCAACATTTGGAGGTATTTCGCTTTTTTAGTCATGAACAGAATTTATCATAAAACAGTTATAGAAGTATTTCTGTTTCAGTAATTTGCCAGTTACTAGAAAAACTTGATTTCCCAAAGGTATTGAGATACAGGAATCATCAGGAAAATTGGATGTTTGAATATCAACTAGATGGTGCCCAACATCAGTTACTCTGGCTCCCTATGGTTTCTTTAAACTTGGCTTTTCTGTCATGGATCCAGATCCATTCTGAGGTTCAGATTCTCTTCTCATCATGTTTACACACAGGTCATATTCACACGTAGACCAAGATTGAACCCTGGAGATCTCCAGGCACAGTAGCTTGGTTGATCCAGCAAATTAGATTATGACCAGGAATGTCTCTGGGTTCCAAGTCTAGGTGAAATGGAAAGAGCCACATTCATGCTGGAAAACTCCAAAACAGATTTGCTGTCTACAAACTGCCTGTTGTAAATGATCTCTAGAATACTTCACCTATCAAAACATATCTTGGAATTGTCCTGTAAGACCACTAACTGAAACAGTCCAAATTCAAGGCAAGGAATGTACAAACAGTTTATTAGTGTAAACTATCATATTCTCACGTCCAGTTCCTGGTATACTTGAATGGACTAGTACAGAGGTGGCCAGAGAGCCCAAGCAAGCTCAGCACCATGCTTTTAGTTATGTGCTTTAGATATAACGGTCCACAGCTTTAGATCTTGAGCTCATCTCTCCTACACACCCTGTAAGAGCCTTGAGTCATTTATGTGAAACTAAAATGATGAATGTGGATACAAACAATGCAGGTTATGAGGTCTGCTTGTTTGTTGTGTGCATTGCCTGTTTCTGTGCATTGTCATTTCTGATGTCACTTCTAGCACGTTGTCAGTCCTATTATTCATCTGATAAGACAGGTGCTACAGATAGTGTAGACATAACCTCAATCAGGGACTGGACCTACCCTGCAATTCTGCTTGCCCTTGGGAAAGTCATCTAAGAAGATATCACTGCAGTCTAAGACACGGAAGCTGAAGCTTAGAGAGAAAAACAATGGAAGCCCAAATAGCATATAAAACGCTGATTATAAGTTCACTATATAATTTAGTTGAATGAAATCTCAGCTACTTGTATTTCTTTGAATCTGAAATGGATTGCCAAGATTTTGCTTTGATAAAACACTATTGTTTAAGTTTTAAGGCATTAAAATGCTGTAAGGCTTCCTCAATGTGGGTCACACCTAAAGAAAGTAACAGTAGAAACTTTCCCTTGATGAATGTTAATATGTGAAAATGTTACTGCTAGTAAAACTTTTCATCTGTTCAGTCATGCATAATATACCTATAATCACTCTTGTTCAAGTGAAATAACACTTCTGCTCTTGGAAAAAAAGTTCTCCTTACTTTATTGCTCAGAGAATTTTATGGTGTTTTTTATTATTAAATCCAGACCAATTTTACCTAAGGAGCATAACAAAAAACCTGTAGGAAATACCATTAATCTTTTCACACTTTTGTTGGTTTTCCCTCAGAGACTGAAATACTATAATCTAGCAGAAGAAAAGCCAATTGTTGAGTCTTCATTTTTGTTAATCCAACTGGTAAGCAATTCACGGTAAATCTATAACTCCATAATAATAAAGTCACTGGACACTGACAAATTATTTTTGGGAGGGCAAATGACTGTATGTGTTAAAAATGATGATGATAAAGACTCTGAAATAATGAGAAGATATGGTTGAGAAAAAAATAGGATAGCCATAAAAATGTTACTTAATGAAAATAGTGAAAACTTTGAGATTTAAATTTGATAGTATATATGCATTATATGTAATGTATATTTTGCAAGCTGGTCTCTTTTCAGAAAGAAAGACAGGCTTGCTGTGTTCATCTACTCACATACGGAGATGGAGGCTATTCACATGGAGGCTATTCTCAAGAGCATGAAGAGTATGACCTATTATTTGTAGAGGAACAAAAAGCAAAGTACCATGCACAAACATTTTACTTCCTGCACTGAAACCTGTGAAAGAGAAACATTTCTGAGTTCCATGGCAGTATGACCGGGGCCTGAATATTTCGCAGAATAAATGTCAGCTGTGTTTCTGGGTTTGTCATCACTCAGGAAAATGAACTTATTTAAAGCAGTTAAAATACCTGTATATATCTTAGAAAACTATAAACTGTTCTCATCGTATATATCTCATATGTATGCATCACTACATATGAAAGAGCATAAATATTATGGTGTTGCAAGGATCAGAGTCTAAAGCAGCTCATCTTTTGCTGACACTTAGGTGAATAATTCTGATCAGGTTGCAGTGTAGACTGCAGAATCCAAATCAGTGTAATATTACTTTCTAAACAATCAACCTGGTAATTGGGTATTGATTATCAAGGCCAGAGTCCTTCACGGCCTTGCCTGCTTAAAATGGACATGAAATGTGACACATGTAACGACTGAAGGTCTTGCGATGTTGTGACAACTGCTAGCAACATACCGAAAATTCTTCCTGAAACTTTAGGTTGTTGTTTGTGCAAAGCTCTTCGACATGTTGTAGGAAGGATTTCTTGCTTATTGGCCTGAAAATAATGACAGAAGAATTAGAAACCTACAGGGAATCTCTTTGTCATTCTTTTTATTCTTATTTAACTGCAGTTTATTAAAAAACAATGTTTTTCAGTTCAATAGCAGCTGATAGTTATAGGCAGACAATTGTAAATTGCTTACAACGTGCTTATTTGGTTTGTTTTCAGCCACTTAAAATAGAAGCATTTTCTCCCCTTGTTGTTCCCCCTCATCAAATTTTTCATGTTGCTAATGTTAACAGTACTGTAGGGTAGGATTGTTTTTATAGGTAGTCGCATTCCGAGGCGAGATTTTGACATTAATGGAAATTTGTAAAGTTATCATTGCATTCTAAAGTACATAATACTTTTTTGTCACACAGAAAACATTTTATACATTGTGAGGTTTTAGACATATAAAATATTGCAGTGACCTCATTCTCATAATGACATGGTTTTTAAACCCCAAGGAGTTTAAATATCCCTGTATTACTTCCCAAGCTAAAACACAGACATGCAGGCTTCACCCCAGAGAGAGAGAAAGCATTTCTCCAGTTACCATGCAATTAGTCATGCTTTTATGATTTATATGCAGCTTGGAGGTTTTCTTTCTAATAAACATAGAGGAGGGAACCACACATTGAGACTCACCGATGACCACAATATAAAAATCTTTAATCAACTTACTTGATGGATTTTCTATAACTAAGTAACCTGCAACAGAGATTTTTGTTAAATGCAGCAAGCTGAGAGTTAACCAATATTGTGCATGTTAATAAGTTTTAGATGAAGTAAGTGACTAAAGAACTGGATTTATCTCTCTCATGGATACTATTTTATGTCAGATATCTTGGCTGATTGTCTTGCTTAGTTTTTAACTCAGGTATTGGCAGATAGGGGTATGGTCGTTACAGTTTCTGTCATTCTCTTCAGATCATTTTACAGTGCTCTGGGCTTATATGGCCTGGGAAATTCATACTTCCAGCACACCACTTCATATACATTGACAGGCTTCATTTTACACTATGCACTCAATATAATTCTAAGGGCCATTTCAGAGCATAAGGATAGGATTCATCTGACTGAATATAGATGCCTATTTCTCAGCTAGTTGTTCAAGAATACTTCTATATTCAGTGGAGAGAAATAGGTGTGATTATATCTCATCTTAAGCAGATATGTAAAATAAGTCACAGACGAATCATGCTATCGGTGTGCCTCTACAGAAACCAAGCAGCTATGACTGTTTTTCTAAAGATTTTTAAAATTTGTTCCTGCTTGCATGCTCATTTTTACATTTTCACCACTCTTTCTGGTGCATGGCAATTTTAGAAACAGTGCTATATATTAAATCTTTAACTTGATCCCACGGCAAGTTTCATTAACAAGTTACATGGGCATCTATACTCGGGGGACTTTCGGATGGCCTTGAAACTTGGGCATCACCATGGTCTCTGAACCCATTGTAAGAATGTCTCAGCACTCAGATTCACAAAGCTTGACTGAAAGACCAAGCCAAAAAGTTTTAAGTAGTACAGTTTAAAAGATAAATAAGCTCTAAGTGTACCTTTTATGTGTTTGCATACAAATATGACAAAAACTATTCTATAACACATATACAAATGTCTACTGCTACCATAATTTTAGTAGACAATTTGCTTTAAAAATATCTTGGTTTATGAAGTTATCCTTAAAGATTTTAATTTTAAGTTATAGAATAAAATGAGATTATTACAATTGTTCAATCATTTAGTACTAAGCATCAGAGAAGTTAATTTCAAAGCTACTAAAGATGCCTTTTTACATACTTTGTTATGACGGTTCTTGTCAAACAAAGCAAAATGGCTATGAAAGCCTTGGGTCAGTCTCACTGGAGTAAAACAAAACGTAAGAATTCACAGAAAAAGGCTCAAACTAGGACAACTAAAGGAAAGCTTTAGAATGAAAAAGAAAATAAGATTACAAAGCATGCAGCTTTATTCAGAACGTTTAGACATCTAACTAGTGCTTATTGTATCACTGATGTTGTTTACATTATGTGACAGATGAAACTACCTTCTAGTAATGTTGGCAACATTATAGAGCTAAAGTTTCCTGAAGAATAGGTATTCTTTTTATATATTTCTTTGAGCAGAATGTAACCTTTTTTTAGGCCTTTTCTCAGGACAAAATTATAATCAGTCTCTGCAAAGAAATTACACTTGCTTTTCCTTTGAATTCACCTATTTTCATGAGAGAACAACAGAAAAAAGTCATCTCCCAGTTGACATCCCAGTAATTTTTTGAATACTGTTGAATTTCCTCCTCTTGAATTCATGGCAATTAGGGTCTTACTGCCCCTCATCTGCAGTAAGCAAATGTAGTTTGGTCATTAGGGAATAAAAATTAATCTACATAAGCAACCTGGGAATGTCATTTAGTGCTTTAGTGCTGAAGGTACATGGATCCTACACATCTTTCACAAGCAGTAAACATTTTTAAAGAAGTAAGGCACCTAGAGATTGACACTTGAATCTATCTGTGGGCATTAAATTGAATAACTTGATTTTCAGAAATACTGAACTCACAGTTCTGCTGGTAGGAAGTGCACATTGCAGTGGCCTGGTAGCTCAGAAAATAAGGTGATTTTGTTTGAATACTTATATGAGAATTAATGTCTAACTTGAAGACTGTGGCAAAGATGTTGGCTTTGTCATGAAAGGATCTTCAGAAGGGATGAATTTTTTATGCTCATTGAAGATTTACAGCTAGGCTCAAGTTTCAGCATCCTCAGACTTAAAAAATCAATATTTTTTCCAAGTCTCTTGACTTGTAATATGTAATAATAATCTTACAGTATTTCATCAGTGAAGAAATACTCATCTACCTGTAATGTCATTCTCCAAATTTCCCAGTCTTTTGTGTAAAACATAAGAATACAGATATCACTAGATGTTGATAAGCACAATTTAGAATAAAATCATGAAGTCGCAAGTTTCCCTGTTTCAGGTGGACAACTCCAGATTCCCACTTGTCTGACTTTGAAACGAGGAAAGAAAAACATTCTCTAAGATAAAGAATGCTTTATTGCCTTAAATCTGATTTTCTTTTAAAACAGTGTATTGTTTCGTGTGTGGGATTTTTTTGAAGTCTATCAAAAATCTGAATCCCACTCAGATTACTTATGATAGAGCTAGAAAGAAGCCATTTATTTGTGTTGGCAGTGGTAACTGAAGACCATATTGTCACACAGACTCGGCTTTCTCTCTGGGTCAATCATCTGAAATCCACAGGGAATTAAAACTTCGTCCAAATAGAACACAACAGAAATGAGTATGTAGGCAAAAGGCTTAACTCATAAGCACCATTGACACTTTCTAGGAACAACGGAGGAACTAATTTTTAGCAAGTTAATTGAAAGCAATATGGAGCTTAACCCAAGGCCTAAGGAAAGAGAACATATGGTCATTTCTTCCATTGTACTAGAACGCCTACATTCACTCCTGGGATACAAAGCTCAGGAAGCCCATTTTTGATAGTTCATTACTAAAGGGGAACTTGTTGAAGAAAAAGGCAAGGCAGGAGCCATGCCTCTCCCCACTGAGAGAAAGAAGAAACTGGCTCATCTGGAGAAAGTAATGTGTGTTCACAAGTGTTACCTCGAATATAGAAACCTACGGAATGCATAATATATAGGAAAGATGAGACCAGACAATTTTATATACAATATTTTTCCATAAAGAGTTTTAGCTACATGGTATTTGCAAGGGTTACTGTAATTCAGAAATATTTATTCTGAAACTGTGCCCCATTTACTTGACAAGCTATCTCACATAGAATGAAACAAAAACCTCAAAGCATTCACCACAAGGTGCAACTTCTTAAGTAAAGATTTTAAGAAATGGGGACCTACATGGGTTTATCCTTACTGCAGAAATCACTGCAAAAGTAGGGTGCCATAGAAGTTGTCTCCTAGGTGAGTACCTGGAAAAAGGAAGAGTCACTTGTCTCTCGCCAAACCTGGTACACCCTGAATATTTTGTGACAGAATCTATTCCCAGCAGATGAATGTCTGCTTTGAAAAGTGACTTGCCAAACCCTATGGACATGTTACAAAAAGCACATGATAAGAGTTCCCAGTATATTCAGTGTTCTTAATAGACCAATGCTTAATCCAATTTAGACTGAAGGGCTATGTAAGTTTTAAATATAGGTTGTTTTCTGTTGCTATTGCCTGTCTCATACCATCATGCCATCATGTAGCTCAACGTATGTCCCAGATATTCAAAGTTATCATACTGGCTTCATAAAGCAGATCTCATTTTGTACTGAATTCAGTAGGACTTTCTTAATTCCCTGCATGCCCTCTGAAGTTACATCCCTTAACTGCCGAACAAAGACCTGCTGAGAGATGGTGTGTATGTACTAGCTTGTATTAGTAATTTTCAGACACTGAAGTTTTTCAAGTAGATTTTTTTTTCTGATGACCAATATGTTAGGAAATTACTGCTGGGAAGTGGGATTTGCCATGAACTTCCTAATTTGAAAAATACGTTAAACCCAAAAAAGTTTTAAAACTGACAAAGTGGGATACTTGGCACTTTTAAATTTGATGTTTTTTCTACTGAAACTGCCTTTTGTAATGCAAAATAATTCATACAAAAAGGTTATAAAAATGTAGAAAATAAAATGTTTCTATTAACCTATACTGAACATTTGCTTAGTTTTAGTTCATTAAACTTTTCAAGTTTTTGAATTTTTGATCTGCTAAGAATAATAAAAACCATTTCCATTAATATTCTTATGGAACAGAAAAACATTTTTATAATTCTTTTTATTTCTCATGTAATACTAGCTGCAAATTTTTTTCTGAGAAGAAAAGCCAAGATCATAGGCCACGATCCACT
Source organism: Mesitornis unicolor (assembly GCF_000695765.1). Taxonomy (NCBI): domain Eukaryota; kingdom Metazoa; phylum Chordata; class Aves; order Mesitornithiformes; family Mesitornithidae; genus Mesitornis; species Mesitornis unicolor. The sequence continues at coordinate 41,903 of NW_010183510.1, forward strand.
AAGTATGAGAGAATGTCTGAAGAGACAATGTATGAGAGACAGTCAAGAAGGATCTTGTGGAGCAGGCTCAAGTATCTTGATTCTGTGGATGAACTGTGTCAGCTGCAAATCCATGCCTTTACTGATTTATAGTAGCTAACATAATAAATAATATACTGGCTGAGAAATTACAAAACACCTGGTTTCCAAAGCATCTTCTGCAAATGAGCACTGAATGGGCCGATTAGTAGGTACAGAAAAGATCTATACTGCTCTTTTATCATGTAAGATTTTCACACAAACTCCCTATCAGCCTTTCAGGGTAGAAATTATACTTAGTTGGACCAGATTTCAGCCACTTTACTGCCATCCAAGATATACAAACAAGCCAGCCTGGGAAAGGAGTCTGCCCATCTATATTTTTCTCATAAAATTATAAGATGCCATGAACTTCAACATGCAAGCTTTGCAAACACAGCTGAGATAGCTGATGAAATGCAGCCCATGTTCGGCAGTAGGCTATGCAGATGCAGCGATGCACAGTCCCATTCCAAATGCATAGTAAATCTGTGAAGGTTACACTGTAGTCATCAACAATGTAATACAATAATTTAACATGCTGATATGTCACTGCTTTAACCACAAATCACGAGAATGATAAGGACAACATAAGAACTGCGACCGCAACTGACTTCTACATGGCTATTCCCCAAAGGCAACAGGTACAAAAGTTCTTTCATGGTGTAACTGTGCAAGTCCAAAAAAAGGCATCAAGAATATTTTAGACATTAGGTTTTGCAGTAAGCTGCCTTGGTGCATGCTGCCATGCTTCTGCCACCTTCTTGATATAACTCATCATTACCAGGAAGGATGTATCTATATGAGAGACAACATTAGAGACACCTAAATATCCCTTTTGGTCACTGAATTACTGGGACAGAATCTTACACATTCTGAAACATTCTTCAAAGCTTAAAAAAAACACCATGATAAACTAAAATGTTTTGAGCAGATAAAAGATATCCTGCCCCTTCATTGCTCTATGTTTGTTTTCCAGTAGGGTCCCATTATACATTTACTGACTTCCGGTTGAAAATATGGCATGAATCCTGTCCTGAGGAATTCTCAGTGCCTGCCTTCAAATTTCAACAATTTGTCATAATGTCCAACAGAGGACCTGTGTAAGGAGCCTGCTGGAGCTTCAGTGTCACTACTGTTTGAAAAATAATAATCCAAATTTTAACAGTTGCATCATGCACCTTACAAGAATGGCAGAAGAAGAGAATCTCTGTGTCTGGCCGTCAAAGGAGTGGAGAAGGAGGAAAGAGAAAAACACAGATGGAAGGACACAACAAATTGCAAATCAAAATGAGAGACTGACTCTTTAAAATAAGGCTGATGCAACTAAAACTGTTGAAGTGCTGTTCAGTAAAGGCCTTGCTGGGCATAAATCACATAATGAAGTGCATGTAAGTACGAAATATAGTTTGCAATTACCCTGTAGGGTTTGAGACTGTACAAATCTAAACTACACAAAATTTAGACAGAAAAGTGGCAGAATAGTACTCTGCAAACTGAGAAATTATTTGACTGCGTGGATATGTTGCTGAGATTATAGTGGCATAGCACAAAACAGCTGCAGTGTGAGTACAAAAGGCAGTGGAGAAAAAAAGATAATTTCTTTTAAGTACATACATTCTAACTGCCAAAGGAAAGAAACAGCATGTGTTTTATTTGCTTTGAGCACAGGTTGTATGTATCAGTTCTATATTATCAGACTGTGTTAGAATTTCCAAGTTAAAATTGCCCTGATTTGTTTCAAAATAGTTGTGGAACTGTTGTACCTTAACATTACGGACTAAAAATAAACATGATTTCATCATGACAAATACCACTGTTTGTCATGAGTATAGCTGCAAAGATTGACATTTCATTTGGATTAAGCATATAATTCAATATAGTGTGGTAGCAGATAGGTTAAGAGAACAGAATGGAAAACACACCATGTTGCTTCAATAACACAAAAACTTACTGGATGACAAATATCTCCTTGCGTCTAAAGAAAAATGAAGAGTATCTGGAAGCAAAATCCATTAACACTTTAGTATATAAACAAAAACGGTATTAGTATTCAGCTAACAGTTTGGAAACAAGGCCATTTTGAAGATACATCAAGATCATTTATAAAAGTCACAATTATCACAGTGCATTGGCAATGGCTCTGTCTTCTGGGAATGTTTTGTGCTGCTATTAGCAGGTACTAAATAACGCTATCTGAATGACACCTGCCCGACACAGAACATACCACATCCATTACGTCAATGATTTCCAGATGATTCATAGTATGTTTTCTCATCTGTTACAAGCAGCCATTCCCGTGCACTACTTTGAACAGGTTTGTACATGCAATCCACTTACTCTGTACCACACACATAGACACGTACACACTCAAACAAAACAGGTCAACAGCTACAACCTTTCATCTTCCAGCTATTCCCAGCCTGCAACAGTAGGATGCCTGACTGCTAGGGCAGGACTAGTTTAGGCTTCTCATCTTAAAGGACACTGCCTACCACAGTGCTTCATCTGTGACACAGCAGGGAAAATACAGGCAGGTAAAGAATGTTCACCAAACATATCTAACTCAGTTGGATGTCGTATATTATTGAGAATCATCATTATATTTATTCAGTGAATAATAGCCGTATATCTGGCAGTCAGAAAGAGCAGTTTTCCTTCTGATAAATAACAGTGACAAGATCCTTTGTTAGACAGAAAACATGAATAGCCTGGACTTCCTGCATACACCTTAAAGAAGAAGATGTCAGGAGAGCCAGGGTGCTGAGCTCCACAGAAACCCAGATGTTATGCAAATCTCTTTGTGGAAAAAAAAGAACGCTTTCTAAATGTCAATTAAACAATGACAGATTTGTTCTTGAACTAGTTTAGTGTGACTTCTGGGCGTCTGACTCTTTCAAAACGCTTATGTATGTTTGCAGTCTACAAAAAACACTGGGCCGTCAAAAAAAACTCAGAAATTCTGCATGTTTAAAAATTTGTAGCCCTTTTTTTGCTAAGACAATTAAACAGTGATTTGCACTTAGATCTTATCTTGTAAAAAGAGCTGAAGATTAAGTGATTTCCTAAAAGCTAGTGAGAAGTGTCTTGAGGATGGAGGTCATTCTTTGAAAGAGGATCTCAGTGACCTGTGTAAATAAGAACACCACAAACACTTCCAAACAAGCAAAGGTCAGAAAGGGGTCATGGCTACAGCCCCTTTGGACTACTGTTTTGCCTAAGGAGTACACTTACCGTGTAAATCTCTCGTCCTTCAGCTCCAGGTCTGCCATTGTGATCAACTGATCTAGTTTGAACTTAGTGTCAATAATTTCAGCATCTCGTGGGGAGTACGTGCCTCCCTCCTTTTGCTTTTGCCGAATCCTAAACAGAAAATAATAGTAAAAAATAAATATACAAAAGATTTAAGGACACATATGTCAATACTTTGATTAGACAGTCTGAAACCGAAAAATGGTTGCTGGGGGAATTCAGCACACATACTGCAAAATGCAATACTTTTTGAAATGACAGATTGGTTTCATTTATAGGGCTGTTTCAACTCTTCTTTAAAATATTTTTGAATGCTTGCAAACATGGTATGGCAACGGCACATAAATCTCACCTTGCAAAAGCATATACTGCAGACACCAAAAGAACAACTGAAAGTATACACAAAGTAACAGCAAGGATAACTTCTACAGATCTTCCTGATAGTCCTTCACCTGCAACAGAAAGTGGAAATCTAATATTCCATAGGTTCATTACAATATTTACATTTCTGACAGGGTGAAATCAGGGAGCCATGAGAGAAACACACTTTTGTCTCCGCACAACTGCATTCATTTTGTGTCAATCGAAGAGCTGCTCAGGAAAGAAAAATACAACAAAACAAAAAAAAAATTTATGTAAAGGTTCCTAAGCATTGCTGATCTGTGTAATACAAAATGCTAGTACTATATGCCTACAGCTAGATGTGCAGCCATCCCTGGTCCTTTTTAGTTTGATCCACTAAACAGGTTGAGGTGAGTCTAAATTCAGTAGCATCAGTCTGAAGGCTGGCCTGAGCTGAGCTCCTGCTTCAGTCTTTGTGCAGCCAGGAGCAGACGCACTGCGAGGGTAAGCAAACTCCAGAAGTGGAAAAGGAAGAGCCACAACTTTAAAGGTATGAGGGTCGCAGCCATCACTCACAGGCACTAAGTAAAAGACACTTTTTCTGAGATACTCTCCTCAGGGTGCTGAAGGAACCCACCTAGTGATCAGATCTGAACTTTCTGGATTAACCTGCCTCACTGACTCATGCTTTTTATCTATGTGAGAACTGGAGATATTGTTAGGAATAACCAGCAGCAGGCCAAAAGCTATCATAAAGGGCTCTATGATAAAAAGGTAAAGGTGCTGGTATCCTAATCAGTCCTTCCACATGAGAATTAAGGCTTATTCAGAGACTGACAGACCATTTAGATCAGTAGTTTCTAGACCTCTTTTTGAACCTCTCTGGTGTTGAATTTCTGAGACTCATTTAATTTTCCACCCTTTCTGATAATCCTGTCCCTATGTCAAAAACCTCAGCCTCTTTTTGTTCTTCAGGTACACAGTGAAAAAAAGAAAAGCAAGGGATTACTACTGCAGGCATCATCTACCTATGCTGACGTTCACCACTGTAGAAAACCCAGCTCCTGTCCAGCCTCCAGGAAGGAGAGAAAAATGTACTGCTTCCTGCCATATGAAACAGAGATTTCCCACTCATGGGACAACATCTTCCCAAGGACATACTGGGAAACACTGAAGTCCTGGCTTTGTTTCTGTCAAAAGACTCTGATTTTTGGATTAGGGAGTATATTGCAGATGATCTGGACTGCATGTACATTGGAGAACGTGAATAAAATTCAAAAGTATCCTGATTTAGCTGAAGAAATAATCTTAAAACAGTAGGATGCAAGTTTATAAGATCAAGTGCATAGTTCTACACATAGGCAGGAAAAATCAGATGCAATAATACAGCATACTAAACAGTAAGTTAGGAAGGAATTTATCAGAAGAAAGTGTGAGATTATTGTAGACCAAACCCAACATGAATAAGCAATATTATCCCTGTATGAAAATATAGAAAATAGAATTAAGTATAGTTTACAAAATACCTGAAATAATTCTTACACTGCATTAATAAAGTTTCAGATGCAACACTGGACACTACATGGTAAGAGCAATTTTGGTCAGAGAAACACAATAGAAAAGCAAGTATATAAAAAAACTGTTACTAGAGGGAAATGGATGAAAAAGTCCCTGCCACTCACTGATCTCTGCAATAAGGCACAAGTGTTAGTAATGTGGAAGAAGAACAGACAAATGTTCTACACATTTTGCATTAAACAGTGAAGTCAATGTTAAAACCTATGGTTAACATAAATCCAAACACTGCCAATGTTATTAAACAAAACAGTGCAGGCAGAATAACCATCAAACATTAAACAATATATTTTCTCCTACTTTGCAACAGGGAAGGACTGTGTATGTCTGTAGAGATGGTCATGGGCAAGGGAAAGGAGACAAAACACATGACATCACGTTGCATAATTCTGAGGCACTGTGACTCAATACATGATAACAAACTGCAGTAATAGAATATCATAAAGCAGGATTCTGTGCAAAAGGCAGTGTCAGGAAACCCCGTTTTGATTATTTCCTGTCTCATCAGCTTTGTATTTCACATGGAAAAAGCCTGCAGTTACACAAGACTACCAGCTGCCCCACAATGATTTGCTGACCTGGCTATCAGAGTTTACGAGAAGGTTATAAGCTGCCTTGTTGTATTAGAAGTTTAAACAGTATTTGTCACCACATCTTAATAATCTCATGGAAAAATCCTGACCTTTCATTGTAGTATGGACATTACTTTTGCAATGCCAGTCATGGGTTATGAGGAAGAAACTCCACTTCTCCAGCTCAAGAGGAGAGTAGTGGTAGTCTAAGTATGGTTGAGTGGGAGCACCATATTAAAATGTATCCTTTACTATAATTAAAAAGTCATTATTGCAGCTGTGTACTCCAGTAATTTCTGCTTCAGTGTTCCTCCCTAGCAAAATGCCTATAGTTTAACAAGAGCATCTGATGTCTGTCACAAAGAACTCTCTCATAGGTTTTCTGTATTTTTTTCTGCTTCAAACATACTTAACATGCAGTACTAAATTGCACAGATACAAGGTTTGCTTTCTGATTTTCTGTATCAAAGACCTACCTATTCTATAAGTAGACTTAGAAACTAAGATAACATAGGGTTCTTTGAACAGTCATGAATACCTCTACCAAAATTCAAATTAGTGTTTTATCTATTAAAATGAAAGTGTAATGTTGGAAAAACACACAAATTTCAGTAATTATTACAAAAGAAGGCAATTGATTTAAAATCAAATTGCAACTCAGGTTTCAGGCAGCATAAATTTCTTCTGAGAAGATGTTGTTGTTACAAGTGGAACAGAAGTAATAGGTCACAGAGATACCTAACAGCTACTGATCTTTCTGGTATGTTTTCTGGGTTATGCTTCTAGAGCAAGTCCGAAGTTCATATAACCAAAGTATGTTCTATGACGAAACACTTGGGCAAGGTTCCTCAGGTTATGTGTCTCGAGAAAATGTGTCTAAAAAAACCTAACTTCCTTTATTCACTTAAGATGACACTGGTAATGGCATTGCCAGGGCTGTATCTTCAAGGCCACTCAACTGCAGTACCTGCATCACTTGTGATCTAGCAATTTGTGGTTGATTTCACAACAATTGGAAGAAAGCACAGAAGGAATTTTTCATTATCTATCCACTTCAGTTCTGTTTCTTGTTGGATAGGCTCTGAAATTTAGAAGTTAAGGCCAGACAAGATTTTGCTGTAGTGCCCATTTTAAAAGCAGTACTTGTTAAACTTTCAGCACAGAAGGCACTGAGTATGAGGAGCCATGGATATTTGAGGCATTTATCAGGTCTATTTTTTTTCCTATTACATTTTATTTAGCATACTAACAGAATTTGCTCCTTTCTGATCTATACCAAAGGAGAATGTGTCACAAGTGTTCAGTAACAATACAGAATCGAATGAATTACACTATGTGCCTGCCACTAAAGAATGATTTCTTTAAGCACTGCAGACTTTTCTGTTAGAAAGGAGGAAGCTGCCTAGAGGACTGGATAATTGGGCTCCTTTCCAGTAGACCTGTTTTTCCTGACTGGACAAAAAATGGGCAAGCTGTTTGCTTCATCGGCTTAGAACTTTTAAACTGAGAACATAAAAAGACAACTTTTGTGTTGCACTTTCCAAAACATTAAGGGCTAGAGAAATAGCGCTAGATCCTTTCTGAATATTCAGGTAGTGAATTAGCATTTCAGGATCTTTAGTATCAGATCATGTAACAAATTTCTAACATGGATTAGATGAATAAGGGAGCTCATGTCACAGAAGATGAATGCCAAATGAAAAATATGTGCCCACTAAAATTCTTCTGGGTACTCATCCAGTTGTCTTGGGATCCCTTTTCAGAAAGTCAGGGCTAATGCTTAGCTAAGTAAGTTTTGGCTTACCAATATAATAAAAGAACTTACAGATCTTATTGCGATCTGCTACAAGAGTCTTCATTCCCAATTTTGAGGGTAGAATAACACTGCCATGGAGGAATTTCTGCTGTATTTTAAGACTCCATAACAGCTGGCCTATTGGTCAGTGGATTCCATCAGACAATATTAATGTATTAATTAATATAGAGCTTTGTCTGCATCTAAAGGATGAATGGCTAAATGGTCATGTCCTCAGATGAGCTACCACTAGAAGGAATGATCTGCAGCGAAGAGGTTCACAGAATCACACAGAATCACAGAACGTTAGGGATTGGAAGGGACCTCAAAAGATCATCTAGTCCAATCCCCCTGCCGGAGCAGGAACACCTAGATGAGGTTGCACAGGAAGGCGTCCAGGCGGGTTTTGAATGTCTCCAGAGAAGGAGACTCCACAACCTCTCTGGGCAGCCTGTTCCAGTGCTCTGTCACCCTCACTGAGAAGAAGTTTCTTCTCAAATTTAAGTGGAACCTCCTGTGTTCCAGCTTGTGCCCATTACCTCTTGTCCTATCATTGTTTGTCACCGAGAAGAGCCTGGCTCCATCCTCGTGACACTCACCCTTTAAATATTTAAATATTCCCTTTAAATATTCCTTTAAATATTCCCAACACTAGGCTCACTGGAATAGCTCTACATCCAGCACAGAGGGAAACTGCACAAACAGTATAGCTTCTGGCACTTCACCAAGCAAGATGAGCTATGCTCATAAAATGGTATTTTTACTGGTACAACTGAATCTCTGCTAACAAACTTTGTCAATATTGATTCTGCATTTAAAAGTCCAGGCTGAGGTAAGACCTCTTAACATCCTTGAAAGGACAGACAAGGGAATGAATATGTTTCCTCAGCTATTCTGGTTAAGCTAGGTCCAACAAAAGTACAGATTATTTAATTCAAGGAAAACATTCCACAACAAAGAAACATGGCATTGTCTAGATTATTTGGAAACAGAGAAATACTTTAGTATATGACACTCACCTAACGTTTTGACAGGGTCAGAATAGTCAGAATCTGTAAATTGTCCTTTAACATTAGTTGCTCTGAATTTAAATCTGTGAAATAAACCCAAGAAAATTAATGAGATAAAAGTTTATGTGCATTTTCTTAAATATTATTTCACTTAGAAACTAAGTTTTCGGTTTTAGTATGAAATAAACTGGAGCCATTATTTACCTGCTAAAGTGACGTTATGATAGGCATCAAGGACTCACTGTCAATATCTTAAATGTATAATCAAACTATATGAATGACTTATCTTGAACTTGGGCTTATTTAGTTTAAGAACTCAGTAAGCATCTTTTGTTACCTGAAACAATTAAAATAAAATTTTCTCCCATATTTATGCTCAGACAAAAAAATTAAAATTAGAGACACATGAAGATGATGTCAATCTCCACCTTTTCATAATTGAACTACACATTTTGTATGGTTGTATCAATGTATAAATCACTTAAATCTTTCTCTTGGACAAATGTAGAGACAAATGTACTTACAGGTACTGCTTTCTTGGTTTCAGTGGGCCATTACATATTTTGTCTTGACTGCCTGGTATCATGCATGTAGTATCAGCACCTATGACATATATCTCTTCTTTGCCACTCGGGTCTTCTTTGCCTTCTATACATGGTGGGTTTGGAAAGCCTTCATTTGTAAAATACGGCCTTGGTCTGTTGAAGTAGGCATCATACCACTTAGTAACATTCCCATCATGATGAGCTATTGTCAAGAAAAGAAATAATCAGAAACAATCTACATTCTAACCAGACTGTAATTAAAGAACTTAAATAGGAAATTATTTTTTAAGAGCTTAGATGCTATTGGTGCCATTTACGTAACTAAGTCTATAACTGTATTTGCACTTGAACCCAAATTTCCTTATTATCCACACTATGTTTTGCTAACTCAGAGAAAGTCAGCTGAATCACAACTAGAAAACTTCAGGGGCAGTCTCACACATGAGCTCTGCCTGTAGAAGATGTCACCTGTGCAAGCCACTTGACTTTGAAACTGAGTATGGCTAGCAAGGACAGTAAAAAGTGTTTACTCTAAAGACAGTAAAGACTGTTTCATAAATTAAATTAATAGATGTCCAAAAGTGGATAGTACCCAGCAACTCAGGAGAAAAACCTTCAAAATGCTGCTTAACATGCTATTTGAATATCTGTCAGTTCAAGAGAATCTTCACAGCAATAGCTATGAAGTAAATGTCTGTAGGATTAGTGCTAAAATGCAAAATTCAGAAGAAGGTATGAGACTTAGTGTGAATTCACTTAATGTGAATGCTTTACTTCTGTACTTTGAAAGCAAGGAAAACAAGGGAATTAAATACCTGGAATTTGTCCTTCTTAGGCAAAGTAAGTCTGACCATATGATGTCTTATCATGAAACTCCCACTCACATTGGTAGGCAATTACTCAAAAGACTATCATGGCACTGTCCATATGAGTAAATACTCATCAGCCCATACAAGGGAATACACATTCCAATCCACTGTCTACAGAGGGGATTTATATAAATCCCTCTGCCCCCGTTATGAAATGGAAATATCAACTGCACATGACTGCATTCTTATACAGGCAACACTAAGCAACAGAAGGAAAACCTTGCAAAAAAAAAAAGTTTCATATTTACTTACCATTCACAAATGTCAATTTTATTTTTCAAGGAAATAGGAAATAAAGAAAAGATAACAATAAGGCCATAATAATATTGGTGACTTCAAACAGCATGTATGACTCTTTTTTGGCAAGTGTTCCCAAAATCCAGTACCCAGCCCACAGGTACTGTGAAAGATACTTTGCTCTTATTACTGCTGCCACAGCTAAAGTGATTTTGTTAGCTGTTCTAAAGCGAAATTACTGAGAAAAAAAGAAATAACAGAGAAGAGACAAACAGATTGAAAATAAAGAAATAAAAAAACCTGAAAACAATTTTCAAGAGAACTTATAAAAACCTACCTCCGGCTTCTACAACAAGAACTTGTATCTTCTTGATAGGGCCATGATCATCACTGTAATAACATATTGGCATTCTGATCGTAATCGTTGTAGCTGTGACGAGTAACGCCCCATTGGTATCATAAACAGGTGCTGGTTTCTTTTTAGGCCGTGGTGGTTCTGGTTTTAAACAAAGATATACCACAGAGTTTCGTTTTAAAATGTTTTCATTGCAAGTACGTTTTTCAGGCACATAGCTCTGTTATGCAAGACAGTTCTTTAGCATATATTCAGGGAAAACTTAATGTTCTACTTAATACCTTAAGTCTCTAAAAACTGTATTCTGATCAATGCCTCTGCATATCAGTTTTCAATTAATAGAGAAAACAATAAAAAGACTTGACTCTTAGTTTTTAAATGAAATTCAATCAATGACCATATTTTTGTCCACAACTGTGATACTATATACTCAGCTATACCTCGGTGATATTCTTCTAAGCTCTTTGCTGATGATAACTAAAGTACTGAAGTCAATATGATCACTTCACTGGGTCTGCACATGGTTTACAGCATCATTCAGATATGAATAGCAAATGATCAGTGATACGCAGCAAAACTGAGCACTGCAATTCAAGGCTATTAGTTATGTGCTCCTGTTCCTACATTATGGATCCTCTAAATAGTCACAGGCACACAAACAGCAATTTCTTCAGCATCTATAGAGATTTCAGCTAAGGGGCATGTTATGAGACATACCTTTGATATCCATGGTTATTTTCAATTGAATTTTTGGCCCTGCACCAGCACCATTAATTGCATACACCTTAAAAAACCAAACATTTATTTTAATGATTATTTGTAATAGCTTCAAATTGGCAAAATCTGGATATATTTGAAGCGGTAATGAATTCTGAAACACTCCCGTTGTCATTAACTTTGCTAGAACTTTGTATTTCTTTACAATCCTAAGTACAGTAATACTTTACCGCTTGTAATGCAGCTCTTACAAAAAGGAGAAAAACAAGCCTACTTAAACAGTTATGTCACCTTCTCTATGTCTTAGTTGCTGATTATTTGAAAGGACTTCATGCACATACTCCTAGCAAGGTCCCCTTGCAGAACTGGACCTTTACTCTAAGCCAAATGATCAATGCAAGTGGTGAAATTAAAAGAGAGATTTAATCTTGTACCTGTGACAGTGTGTCACAGGCTGCTTTGCTAGCGCATGAACTGGTGGTCCAGAGTACAAAGCTAACCACTAGTGATGTGTCCTGCTCCCACTCAGCCGCCCTCCTCTTTGCTTCCCTCATTCCTCAGACTTGTCTCTCTTCCTATCCCAGCTAACAATCTCACCATGAAAATCTCATATGCAGCCTAGGTTTGAGTTCCCCATTCAGACTAATCTCTCACTCACATCAAAGAGAAAAATCCACAGAAAAAGTATCAGTTCTTACGCTAACATTGTAGGTATGTCCTCCTTTCAGTCCTTCTATCATGGCAGTGACTGACTGATCTGTTTTATCAATGACACTAAGGTTGTGTATCTGGACGGCAGCAGGGTCATCTTCATTGTACACCATAGCTTGATACACCTGAATATTTCCATTTCGTTCGGATGGTGGCACAAATGTTACTTGGAATTTTGTTACTTCGTCTGGTATCTTCTGAAACGTTACATTGTTAGGTGGGTCTTCAGGCACTGAAATAAGTATTTCAATGATTCACTTAATCAGTTTACTACTATTTCTATTAGATAAAAACCTGAAAAAGTACAATTTTTTTTCATATCACTATTATTTTGCTGGCATTTTCTGGCTTTATTAAAAACATTTCAAGTACTTACTGCCTATGTAAATATTCATAAAGACAAAAAGTTAAGTATTTAGTGAAATACTATTAATAATGATAGCATTTAATGCTACGAATATTAAAAACAATTATGAGATTACCCTCACTAGTCTCTACTCAGAAAAGTATCTTCTGATTTGCTACTCTGAAAGCCTGAAGGCATCATTATACCTTGAAATTCATCTGGGGTAAACAAATCTTGCCTGGGCTGACAAGCAAGAAGCAAGTGTTAGTCTTGAGTATCCCTTTCTGAAAGCCCTCTGTCAACAGTCAGATCCCTCTCAACACATAAACAAACCACCATGCTCCTAAGAGTCTCTGCTTATCACAGTTAACTTCAGGAAAAAACTTTCCAGTAGCTGATACCCAGACACAAAGAAAACATGCATTTTTCCACAAGACATTTTTTTGTGAAATGCTTATTACAGCAGCTTATTCTCAAGACAGCAAAGGTATAAATCATTTTCCCAATGTCCCTATCTGAAAGAAAAGGCTATAACATTCTTTTCAGGCAGCTAAATATTTATTGCTCTACCTGAGCAGACAGATATGTAGTGTGACCTCTGAATAGTGAAATCAAGCAACTGAGGTAAACACATTCCCTCAAGCAAGGATTTAGATGCAGCTGTCACACCTTCTAGCTTTTTTATACCAGCCAACAAATGGTTACTCAGGCTTTCCTGAGTAATGTCTATGCAAATTGGTCCTAAATTCCTCAGATACTCAGCCATATGCTAGACCGTACAAACTGGATGAGACAAGATGGAAAAAAATAACTTTTCTTCTCTAAGATTACTACACCTCCTAATGTATCATATTTTTATATAAGAGAAAGGGCTACCAAAGAAGAGAGTTCACAGGACAGACACAGCTACCACCTAATTCAATCTTCATTCATTTTTCCACAGTAAAAGACCATGTCAACCTCCAGGGATATAAACAGATCATGAAAAACATACTAAAGGGATTAGAAAGATGTATATACATACGCACACTCATATATCATATCATATCATATCATATATCATATCATATCATATATCCTATCATATCATATATCCTATCATATCATATCATATCATATATCATTAGGGACATTGGCTTTTCATACATCAAAGAAAAGATAAATGATAAATACAATCACTGTGTAGTATGTCTAAATCTGAAACTAACCTGAGTATACAGATAAAAAAGCTGACCTGCAGCTAACCTCACTAGACAAGTCAATTGTAGGTTATACACAGTTGATAATTAGTCTCAATGAAACAAAACGTCAGAATACTTTCAGCAAATATTTTTTTGCTGTTTTGTTTGTTTGTTTGAACAGCCTTAGTGAACAATTCAAAACCAGCAAAGGTAGGAGGAGGAGCATAACCAGGAGCTATGTACTTGCAGTTAGGACTGTATCTTCCCCATGTACATCTCTCCATATTTTCCTAAGCAAATGCTGTCTATTTTTCTGTGTTCTCTGGGTGTCATGAAGTCTCATTTCTCAGTTCTATTTCTCTGATTAACTTAATAGCATCAGCACCTTGGTATCTAACTCATTCTCCAGGTCGTTTTGAATCTGTGGAACACCCGACTCAAGCACAGATCCCTGTGGGCCTTCACTAGCCACCTCCTTCCACTGAGAATACACAGATTATGTCCTCAAGTCAGTACTGGTATCATTTATAAATGGCAGGATTCACTTCGTTTTACTTTTATAAGTTTAAATTTTGCATCAAGACCAAGGATGTTGTATAGAGTTTTCAATAGACTTTTAAGGGGAACAGGCACTTCCACAAGAGAGAGTCAGGTATCCCATATGTACATGCTAATATAGAGAAAACCTTTCTTCATTTACTATAGAAGTAATCTAGATGGCTGTGTTCCACACATCCATATTTTACATAAAGCAAGTGAAGATGTCTACATTACTAAAAGTATATCTTAGTATTTATCACCATCACTTTCTTATTGACTGCCATGTTTTTAAATATTGAAGAAAAATATTTTGAGAACAAATCTGCATTAGATGTGCATTGTGTGTTCAAAATTGTCATTTATTTGTCAGATGAAAGAAAAACTGCAAAGTTTGATCCACATAAAGTAGAGAAAAATACAAACCTGCTTCAAATGTGGAGACAATTACTGGAGAACTAGCTTTGCCTTCAAGGAGTGCAGCATTAACATCCCCTGTAAAGGCAATGATTACTACAGAATACCTTGTAAATGCTTTTAAATCAGTAATTTCCAAGATTTTACCCTCATCATTTGTCTTCAGAAATTGGGCTTTATAATTGTCATTATCTACCTGTAAAATAACAATAATAAAAAAACTATTACAAGACAAAACAGCCAAAAGTAGCACATTACCATTTGAACACCTTATTTAACTTTTGTCTTTCCACTTTTCTAACCAGTTACATAGAAGAGTTCACAAGAAGTCTCTAGCTACCAAGTCTAGAAATCTGCACAGGGGAGTAAGCTTTCATCTCACCCATGTGTTGCCTCTTCAGCACTTCACGTAATATGGGAAGAAGGAAATGGGCTGTTTGCTTGGTGCTGTCTTCTACCAAGCAAACATGAACTGATCGGTAGACACTGGGCCAGGGAAGCTGCGGTGACGTGAAATGGGAATCAAACCAGGCAGAGATCCAGAATTTCTGCTTTATAGCAGAAAATTGTTTGAAATACAAAAACAAAAAAGAAAAATCGGCAGCAATATGTAATGTTGATATGGCTGCAGAAAGTGCAATTCTTTTTGTGATATAATAATAGAAGCACTACATACAAGACAGTGGGGAGGAAATAATTCTCTCACTAGAAAAGATAGAAAGCAGAAATAACTGGGGTTCAATCTAGGAAAGGGAGGATGGTAGAGGACATAGTAATAACTTCAAAATAGAAAAGAGGATGTTACTAAACCGATGATAATCTCTAGTGTTTGTGAAAACACAAATAGAAATTTTACTTGCACCAAAAAAGAGTAGAACTCAACATTACAAAATCTGCAATGACATACCTAAATATGCAACTAAAACTATGACCATAAGTTTAGTTAGAACAATCTATTGGAGGTTGCTGAGCAATTTTCAACACTGGACACTTTTAAGAAAAGGATAATGAATAATTTGTGAGGAAGACTTTAGGTATGCTTGTTTCTCTGTTAGAGCAGCATATGGACTGGATTACTTCTTGGGATCCCTATCAACCCCACATCTCAAATAATCTGTAGTTCTGTAGAAAAATCTACAATGTTGGGCTTTATATCCAATTAATCACTTCTAATGTTAGTTTAAAAAAAGGAAAAAATGAAAAAATGGGAGCTGTTCTAGTGTTTGATCAAGTATCATTTACAAAATTCTTTTTATGTCTACTCCCACTAGTTTAGTTAATGATGTTTTCATTATTGTTTCTTCAGTGTGTAATTTGAAAAGAGGATTAGGTAGCTATACAGTAGTTTTCCCACTGGATGAAATCTGTATTAAATGCAGCTGCTAAAACATTAGGATAGCTCAAGCATACCTTTTATTTGACAGATATGCATCTATCCCCACTGTGAATTAACCTGAACTAAACTTTCTGATGGACTAAACAGACATTCATTTCCTGGGATGGCCATCAAGAGCTGAAACACTTTTTCTATCTGACTATCAGAAACCTGGCATACAAATATTTATACAAGAGCTAAAATACAATCACAGCACTACATTGCTAAATTTATTTCTATTCTTCCTGAAGTTTAATGGGTCAGTTCCATTCTCCTTTCTCATGTGCAGTAATATTTTATTCAGGACTACTTCTAATTATAGTAGGCAGCAAGACAAATTAAAATATGACTCAGAGGAATAATAATGAGGGAGTACTTTTTCATTTTTCTGATCTACAAAACTGCAAGGAACATCCTAGCAATTTAAACAGAACCCCCATACATTCACTAATGAATAATAATTACTACCTTTTAAGAAGACATCACAGAGTAAAAATCTGAAATTATTTTGTTCTGTGAGCCTATTTTTAAAAATCCTTAAAGATACACAGTTGAGAACTAAAATGAGTAAAGTTATACACACAGGAAGTTTGTGGAATTTGAAGTCTTCATAAAAATTTTCCCACTGGGACAATAAAATATGTACTCATATTTTCACTGAAAAAGATTGTGACAGCTTTATTGGTATTTAAGAAGGAATAGATTTGTCTAGTAAGATGATTACCTACAGAACTGGCACCTGTAGTTCATTACACAGACAATATCTGATTACAAGGCATCTCTAAACATAAAGCTAGATATCAGAAATATATTTGAAAAAAAAAATCACTTCTTACAAACAAAACCAAAGCCCTCCAAATTGAGTATTTAAAACAGGTTTTTAAGTTCCTTCCAAATGTTAGCAAGCTCACGTGAAACTTTTCATAGTTCATCTTCAGGAATTTTACTATAACGTACATTGATAAGGTTTTTATAACATTTTCATAGTGTAGAATCAGATGACACTTTGTTTATAATTTAGGTATTATCAGTCAGAGGATAAATTGTTTAAATACAAATTGATTAAATATTACACACAAAAAATCATGCTTTGAAAACTGAATGTGAAAGTTTTATCAAAAGCATTAAATAACTTTTTCTGTTGAGGCACTATAATGTTGTTTAGTCAAAAGTGATAGGAACTTTTCACGAGGAAAACGTTTTCTATAACTCTAGTAAAGGAGAAGTAAAAACTGTTATATAGTTTCCAGAGACCTATCCGATGGGCCAAGGAACCATTCCTCCCCTGTCAGTATTCCCCTTGTTACTGTGCAGCCTTCATCCTGTCACACTACTACTGTGGTAAGTATGTTCTGAACTGAACAGATTGCACTTCACATATTGCACAATAAAGTTAGAGGAAGAGAAAATAGCAGGACTACACTTTACTCTCTCTTGTAACTTTACTGAGGAGCTTAAAAATATTTGGTATATTTTTACTGATCGCCTTAGAAATTCTGATTGCACAAAAATCTCTACATTATTATTTTAGTGTATCTGTAATTCTTATGACCAAGTTAGAAACATTGAAAATATGCACATAATAGTCTTGCTCTCTTCTCAAAAAATTGAAAGAACTTTCTATTTAAAGTCTTTAACTAGTTTGAAGTAGTTTTTATTTCTTTTTTTCCCTATTATCTATGAGACTAACTCAAGATTTCTGAAGCAGCAAACAGCAAGTTTTCCTGGGTAAAGTCTAGTAAACTGCTTCCCATTTTCACTGATAGCCCTGTCTGTATCATTTTCGGAAAGACAGGGAACCTATATCCTACTTAAAACTTCTCATGTGCTCAAACTTAGAAAGTTTCATATCTTGCCCAAGGGCAGGAAATGAGGTTTATTAATGGTTGTTTTAAGGAGTATTATAAGGGTAGTAGAGGATGAAAAGAGAAAGGCCACCAGAGCTTTTCTCTTATGTCAGTCTTTTTTTGCTTACAAAGATCAAGGAGAAAGAAGTGTTATTGCTGTGCTACCAAAATACAGCTAATCTGATCGACAGGGCACTAAGTGGAAAGTGGGAAATCTAGTCTGACTTTAAAGTTCGCCCTCTGATGCACTGTGTAACTTTGTACAAGTCACTTTCTTTTGCTAGGCTTTCCACTCTTGTTTGTAAAATCATGACAATGAACTTTTCCTTCTTTTGAAGAAAAAAACCCAGTCATTATTATATTCTTGGTAAACAGAATAATTGCTGTTAGACAGAGGTACACTTCTGCAAAGCACAGCTACTCTTTTCTTGTACACTTTTACAGCTATGCTTTTTTTTTCTCCAAGACTTCTTATTAACACATATTTTTTAATACCAAATAATTAATTTATCTCCAATTTTGAAATTTATAAATGTATATATGGAGTTTATGAGGAAGTAGACAGAGTCATAGACACAGTCATACTGATTTTCAATTCTGTTTATGTCTGTTCTGTAATTTCTATAAGGACATCTGCTCTGGCATTTAAATCACCATATTTCTGTACTACTACCAACAATAAAACAGAGTTGCCTTACTGAGGTAATGTCTATGAGGTAGCATGTTGGTCCAGTAATGACGACAGGTTCACTCCAGCTGATATTAATACTGTGAGGAGATGTAGCTAAGACAGTCACATTTTCTGGAGGACCATCTGGAGCTGTAGAAAAACATATGTATGTGAATCATGGCCAAAGAAGTGCCCAACAAGTAACTTAGACATTTTAGTGGCCAGCAGAAAATATCTTTCAATCTGAAAAAAAACCCAAACTTTTTCCACACATTTACCATTATACACTGCTTAAATAATTATAACATTCTTTCTTTCTCATATATAAGGCATACAATGGGATTTAGAAACACATCTTTCTTTGCAATTGCTACTTTTGTAGACTATGAACTCCCTACAAATTCTTCTTAAATTGAAATTAAACAATTTTAAAATTACAAAATATTTGTATGTATTTTACATGACACCAGCAAAAAAATATATACAACTATTTAGACAAACAGACAAGCATAATATATTCATTTATATCAAGTAAGTCATTCAAAGAACAAGAAATTGTGAAAACACAAGGGTCTTCTGCATGCTAGAAAATAATTCCAGCAATGTTGGAAAGTACTAGTAGAAACAATTTTATACAGAAAAAATATTTTCTAGGTTTCATTTCAACTTATTCTTAACATGTTGAGAAACTCTGGAAAACATGCAACAAAAGTGATAGGAACTGTAAGCAGGCAAGAATGTTCATATTAAGAAACGGGATTTTCCAAAAGATTTTCTTTTCTCAAGGTGATATGTGAATTAACCCAGTTATTTCTTATTAATTAATAAGAAATTCATGAAATTATTATAACAACACAGCAGTTCTCAGTAAGTGGTATTAATTTTTCATAATGACTGTGGTAAATTTCAGAAAAATAAGATTTGGTTTATAAGTAACAACAGATTTGTAGATAATGTCAGAACTTGGCTCCATAGTGCCTTTTTTTTTGGTCTGTGACAAAAAAAAAAGACAACTGTGACACATATCAGTAAACAGCCTCTTATAGAAGGAACAACAGATTTGTACATACGTCCAGAACTTGGCTTCATGCTACCTTTTTTTTTAATCTACCACAAAAAAAAATACTATTATGATTAACACATATGACTGAACAGTCTGTTATAAAAAACAATAAAAGTGACCCTATCTATCCTAATCAGAAGATACAATCTATCTTCTCAAACATGATTAATGCATGAATATGTATTTTTTTTCACCATTAATCATTAGGTAAGAGGGCTTAATGAGGAAAAATGGAGCTTATACAAGGCTACTTGTTTTTTTTAAGTAGAAAACAGATTAGGAAAAGGAAATACAGCATGGAAGCAGGTACGTAGCTATTGAAACTATGTGTGAAAGATTAATGAGGAGAACCCATTAAATTTTGCACTCTGAAAGTGAAAATTTTGCATCACAGTTGCAGAATAAAACAGGAAGATTTGGGAGCTGATAAGATGCTATGAAGTGTTTAGTGTGTTGGATATAGGAAGTAGATTGCTGTGCTGGTATTAGCAGGAATATACTCGACTTTGTAGGCAGGAACAACCATTGGAACTCAACCATTGGAAGCAATCCCCAAAATACTGAATAGCATGGAACAACTGAATGAAGCATGTAACAGTGAGCTGTGAAAGCATATGAAGGGTGGTGAAAGAGCAGCCTGCTCAGAGAAGGCTGGCTGTTGAGTGGGGTGCTAGAACAGACACAACAAAATACAAGGGCAAGCATGTTCCCTAAAAACTAGAATCAGTGCAAATTAAGCTTATTTTGCTGGTAATGTGTGTCAGACTTCTTGCTTAAACAGTGTCTTTTAGTGTGAACAATGCTTTCGGTAACTATGTGGTATCATCTTTATCAACAGCTGAAATTTCTGAAAAAAAGTATAAAATTATATACATAGCTTCTTGAGCCTTAGTGTCCAAACCAACCAAGTTTCCAAAGACAATTTTCCATCACTTTTTTTATAGCATTAATGGAACACTTAATCTCCCAACATTTTTTTTTTCAGAAGCCAATTTAGGTTTAGGCTTGCAGTTTATATTTGATACATTTTTAGATCATTGCAAGAAAATTCTAATTGAGCATGCTGCATTTAAGATACTTATCTAAAATACACCTAAGCATTAATACCTGGTCGTTTTTCATAATGAAAAGTAGAGTATCAGACATTAACTGAATGATACTGAAATTTAGAAATATTTTCTGAAATAGCCTGTATAATTAGAAAGAAAACTAGAAAATGAAACATGTCTAACATGTCTCATGTCTCACAAAAACCGTCCTTTTAAGAACTGTGTTTGCTTCAGTGGGGAACTGCCACTTTCTGATTTAGGTTTGTTTGTGAAATGAATCTAGTCAATACGAGGCCATGATATCACTGTACCCTTTCTCTTATAAATCACAGCAATTTACTCAGTAGAAATGACCTAGTCTTATTCTCTCATTCCCCCATAATCCAATCACTTCCTCTCATAAGCACTTTTCTCCTGGTTTTCACAATAATGCATTTTCTGTAACTAATAACCATCATTTCCTGATTATCATGCTTCTATCCTTGCACAGGAATGTGGGTCTTATGGAGGTCAGGGTCATCTTTCCCATCCATCTGTGTCCTGATGCTAAGGCAGCAGTTAAGTGTGTTAGTTTGAAGATAAGTCTGGATAGCCCATCATTTAGCATAATCCTCAAAAATAAGACCGAATACTCCAGCCTTCTACCAGAAAGCCATGCTTGCCAGTTTGGTTAAGACCAGCCCTTTTTTCTTGTTCCCAACAAAAATTAAGTGTGAGGTTCAGTTATTTCATTTTATAATCACCTACATTACTTTTACCTATATTTAAACACTTATATTATGTATAATATATATATTATTTCCTTTCCAATACTTAGTTCTGAAAGAAAGAAAGGAATGGGGGAAAAAAACCCCACTCTCAGGCAAAACTTGACAGAAGAAGGGCATACAACAACAGATGCAATATTACTGCTTCTAACCATACAGAATCATTTATTTAAGTATACCAAGCAACTGGGTATCAGCATGGATTGGGTAAGAAGGTGCTGAAAAGAGAAGCATAGCCCTCTGCCCCATACATCCATGTCCGAGCTTTCATGAGATGTTCGAACATCTGGGATTTTCTTTTGTATTTCAGTATAGCCTGGCATTAGGAGACTTGGCAGATTCCCAAAAAGCATTGCATTGTGTAACCGTACGAGATCCAAAATGAGGTCAGTGATCTCACTGCCAATCATTTTTTACCTAACGCTGACCCTCCAAAGCGTGATTGGGCTTGTCTTATTCTCCTTATAAATGTAAAAGTGAAAACTGGGGTAAGTGCAGGTGTGAGAGAACAAAGTTTCCCTGGCTATGGAAAACATTTCTTGCCCCTTCCCTTACTGTGACACAACACTGTGATCTTCTGTACTGGTGACTGTATAAATCTAGGTTATGTTGAAAATATTTCATCTTGTAGAATAGATTTGGCTTTTGGGTAATCCATCAGCTAAGCAATAACAGTGCCATCAAACTGCTTTCTGAGGCAGTAGGACAATTCCTGTGAGAATAAACTGCAAGACAGAAGGCTGAATAGTTTTATCTGAGTGATGTGAGAAATGGGCTGTACTGAACAACCTATAACATTTTCCACAGAGTAATGCTATAACCACTTTCAGTACAGAATACAGCCATTATGTCTTGTTTGAAACTTGCAAATGAGTTAAGAAAGAATCTCAAAAAGAATTCCTTAAATTTACTGTCGTAATGAATAACTGAAATAAACAGCTAAGATGCTCATCTTTGTCACTGGATATTCAGAATTATTAGGATTTTCTGCTTTAGCACAACAGTCAAATCTTCAGCACTTGTAAAGAATATTTAGGGATCCTGTTATGTAATTTTTGCTGTTGCTGAAGTTTCATCTCTTTATATTCTAGGAAATGAGTCTAACAGTCTTCAGCTTAAGTGCTGTAACTTCTTGGATATTAGTATGCTAACTATATTTTCTTTAGGCTTGAGAGAAACACAAATTTCTGAGAACCCAATTATTTCTGAAGAAGAATCATTTGGCTATTATTTCACCAAGGTAACCTTCCCTTTGGAGCAACATCTTAGAGAGGCATTTCTTGAAAACCTGAAACAGTGGCTAACTTCTGCCCTCAAATCTGCAAACACAGCTCCCATTGATTTTATGGCTAAGTACTCAGGCTATTTTACATAGCAGCTAAGCACCCTTAAGCCCTAACAGACCCTGTACATTGGCTGTGCACCAGCAGGCTTAATCCAGAGGATGCTTGGCCCTGTCCACGAGGGAAAGGAAAGGGGGATCGACACCTGTTCTCTGGACACACTCCGCAGGCTGCCTGGAGTGCTGGATCTGTTTTGGGCATCCTGAAGTTCTCTTCCCTGCTACAGACACTACTCTTTGCAAAAGAAAGAAGGGAACTAAGGTTTTTTTGGTCTGTTTAACGGTATTTCCATAGACTAGTCTTTGAGGTCAGGTAGCTAGATACCTGCCCTTGCTAAAGACCAGCAACTGCTCAGGGAGGCTCCCCGCGCCGCTGAAGCACATCAGAGCTGCCAGCTGGCTGCCCAGCTGGGACATGTTCTGGTCTTCTTTTTTGTCCTCCTCAGCTGATTGCCATTACCCCAGGAAAAAGACCAGCACCCAGCCATGATATCTGGAATAGTACCCATGCTTTCCTGACTTCATGGTGGTGTGCTTTAGAGGCAGCTCACCTCTTGATGCGTCACTGATTTAGCTCACAGGGAAATTGTTGCTGCCCACTTCCCTCACCACAGACACAGGGCAGCAGCCCCAGACACTTGGACTGGAAGTACTGGTGGAACTTTTTAAACTTCTGCCCATTTGTTAAAGTAGCAAATAGGGCACACAGAGGACCTACTGCTGAGAACAACACTGTATTGGCATGGAAAGGGCTTGTGCAACCTAATGAGATTTTTATACTTTTAACTACTATATTCTCAGTGGGACTGATAGGAAAATAGTTCTTTCTCAAACTAAATTATCACTGTCCAGAGAGGAAGTCATAAAGAGGATCCTACCTTTGTGATTATGTGTGTTTTGATTATCTGCTTCTCTGTCCAGTTTAAATCCCTAACTTTCCTAAACAATTATTTGAAGATAAGTATTTGCATATGTCAGCAGCTGAGATCTATCCATCTAACAGTAAGAAATCTCCCCAGAGTTGCACAATTCTGTTAGCTATTTTCTGCTCCATCTGGGGTTATAAATTGGGGCTTTTTAACTTCAATTTAAAATACTGCATTAATTTACAGGCATATCATCCCCATAAGAATCACTGGACAAAGAAAGTAAGTGCAAATGAGAATGACTTTGCAGCTGATTCCAGAACTTCTCAGTCCAAGGGACAGCTTCTGCACTTTATGTGAAAAATGGGTTGTTGTGATGTTCACTATCACGGTGTCCAAATGTCCTTGCCCTTTGGGGCTTAGAATTTCTATATTGCAATTTCTCATCTAAAAATGAAGACAATAATATTTCCTTACCTAGTAGAAAAATTGTAAGGTATTTGAGGATAGATGGCTGTACTACTGCACAGAGACGGCACAGATACTATGAGGAGCATTATATAGAAGCCTCTTGGATTCATATCACATGATTGTAAAAACACGAATAGAACAAAGTAAGTACGTGGGCCATTGAACAGTCCTTGCCACACAGCTGTTTTAAGTCCTTGGTATCTCTATTATGATTACTTTTGAAGAGGAAAGGAGTGAAGGAGCTGTGATTTAGTCAGGCCACTGGTGGTTCTCAGTTGTTCTACATGGGCCAGAGGCCAGATCTCAGATATGCTTTGACCTAGACTGGCTGCAGACTGGGAGAGAAGGTCACCTGTCAACATGCCAACTTCCTAAATAATTTATGTTTCACATCCCCTTCTCTCAAATATCTAGTGATGACTTATCTGTGACAAGTAACTCTGCTCTTTCTTGGAAACCGAAAGTCTCAGTTGAGGAATGACAGTCCTTGTATGCATCATGACAGTTCTGTAGGTGTTACATGGCTACTCTGACTTGTAATCTCTTTAGGTGGATAAGGTGTTGGAAAGAAATCTGAATTCCTCTGAAACTATTGCTTAAATTCCAGGAACATAGAGCAGAATTTCAGAAGTGTGTTATGATATTAGAGAACAGATTTTTAGTCAAAGAATTAAAAACAAAACTTACTTTTCACTGACACATCCAACATGTGGAGTGAGATTGAAAATGGTGCATCAAGCCAAAGTAGCTTCAGACTTATCAATTCAGACCTACCAATTCTAGATGTGGAGTAGGGCTGAGGAATGAATTAACTGTTGGGTAAGCAGTAAACATAGTAGAGCATCCAAAAGACATTCAGATCTGAAGCAGTGTCAAGTATGCATACCTACCACATGATTTATATAATGATATTTCATATGTGAAGATTTGCAATAAAACCTTATTAACTTCACCAATACTGTAGGTCTATGAAGAAATAACTTCTACCAAGCATTTTTGCTTATTTAGGTGAACATCACATTATGACATTATGACACATGGCAAACATCCTTACTTACAGCCAGGAAGTGTTTGCGTAGAAATCCAAGGTGAAGAACTGCCATAACCAACATTCGTACTGGCAGCAACCGTAAATCTGTACCACCTGTATTTTTTCAGTCCATACACTGTCTCTTCTATCCGGTCATCCACCACATTTTCATATAAATATTGATGCGTCTCATATTCAATACATTCCTTAGTTTCCCAGTCACTGCAGCGGATGGACTGTAGCTGTGTGGTAATCTTGTAGTTTTGAAAGTAGCCAAGGATGGATTTCGGTGATCTCCAGTTCAAGGTCACACTTGTTGATTGCACATTGGAAAAAACAATATCCCTGGGAGCACTAGGAACTACAAATTAAAACACTTGTAAGATATCTTCATTTGAATGAAAAGCAATTGCAACTATAACCCTTCTATCCAGTGTTGAAAAAATATTTTAATAAGCATGTCTAAAGACCAAGATTCAATTTCATATGGTTAATAAGGAGTAATTCCATTTGT
Organism: Mesitornis unicolor; assembly: GCF_000695765.1. Lineage (NCBI taxonomy): Eukaryota > Metazoa > Chordata > Aves > Mesitornithiformes > Mesitornithidae > Mesitornis > Mesitornis unicolor. Next base: position 67,415 of record NW_010183510.1, read on the forward strand.
AAATTACACTGTATATATATATATAGATAGGGTGCATACGTTTACTATAGCTTTTGAAATAAAGAAAAAATACTTTTAGGTGTGGCATGCAGGGGCAGCTTTGAGAGGTGTGACATTGCTGTTCCTACATTTGGGCCTATGTTGCAACTAGGCGAGGGAATATAAAGCAGTTATTTTTGGCCTACCCATAGCATCTTTTACTGCTGTTACTAACTGGGATTCCTCACCTCTCACTCAGAAATACTCATTTGTCTCCCTCTCTCTTGGCAACGTATGAAATCCTCAAGCAACACCTTAAGGTTTCATAAGTGTCTTGTTTCACCTTCTGAATGGAAAGTATCCATACATGCAATATGTTTGTCTATCTTTATACAAGTGCTTTGCAAGCTGTTCAATAAACAACAGATTAAAAGAACACCAACACAAAGAGCTAATAATATGGCAATACAAAGCAAATACAGAAACTTCCCATAAACTTTGCTTCCATGTATTTATATATTTAAGTATACATGGATATACAAGGGTTATATACATGTGCATGGAGACAGAAATAGTGCATGGTTGTACATACATGCACATATATTTATCCGTATCTATATTAAGCCAACAGTGTACTCCCAGCTCTCACAGTCTGGATGCAACATATGGTTTTGTGCTATCTCACATAGTCATACAGTAAGCTAATATTATCTCTAAGACTCTGTAAGATAATACTAATACTCTCTGTGGCAAAAACTGTGCAGAGAAATCAGCTCAGAAATCATTTTGTGCACTTAGCTTTAAAGAGTGCTTCAGAATCTTTGGGGGAAGAAGTATAGCTGGTAAAAGAAAAACACGATACATCCTCAAACTGAAACTGAAGAAGCCCCAAGGCTTACACAAAGAATGAAAGGATCCCAGACCAACGATACTGGGGAAGAAAGAGAAAATCCTCAATTTTTTTTTCAGCCTTGTGGGAATATCTGATCTCTGCTTTCATCTGCAACAATTTGTTTATAAAAATCATCATAATATAACAAGCTGAAGCCTCTCCACTAAATATGAATATTTAACAAGAAATGGAAATTCTGAGTCAAACCAAGCTGTGAAGATGAAAAGGCTGAGGAAGTCATATGCCTTCAAATGAGTCCAAAGCAGGTGGAGCCTGCAGGAGAGGGGCCAGGCACAGGAACCATGGGTGCTTCTCCTGTCCTTCTGCTTAGCTCTCATGCAAATGTACACAGTATCACAGTATGCAATAGCCCCATATGCTCCCACCCTGCTACACACTAAGCACACACAGAACAACAGCAAACTGTCTAAAAAGAAAAATAATCTTCACTACAGACAACTCTCATCATCATACTCCATACTATCAAAATTACAGTTGTTTTGTTCTGTTGTTATTAGCATGAAGTACAAGAAGTAGTAAATAAAAATAAAACAGGAAAAAACCTTCTTGCTTGGTCACAGTTTTGGGGGTGTAATTCTCAGTGTGTTCACTTTCAAAAAATGAAAACTGCAATAGTTTTGTAATAGCTCTATAAACTGTATTTGCTACTTGTGTAAACTACAAGAAAGGGCTTAGTTTGACCATTAGTTAATGGAAAATAGAGAAAAATGTCCAATGGTCACTATAAAAAAAACCCTGTATTTTTCTTCAAAAACTTCTCTAATTTATTAAAATATAAGTTATTAATGTCTGTTAAGATGCAGCAAAGAAAATGAATCTTACACACTCAGTTATGATGATGATGATGATAAAATGTGGAACAGAATGGATAAAACTATTTGAGTTAAATGAAAGTTACCACCCAGTCTCACTCTGAGCCTCAATTAAAGCATTTTTAAGACCTCCAGTTTCAACATGGATGATGCCACTAAAAAATAATTGAAAGCTAGCAATGTTGCAGTAAAGACAGAAAAATATGCTTGGCAATTTTACAGAACTAAAAATGATATCAGGAAAAATAACAGTGCTTCTGATTTGTGGGCTCTCATACAGAACAACAAAAGTCTAATAAAGCCAACCTCCATGAGCTCTGCTTGTATTTAGTGGAAAGAGAGCAGCTCCCAGAGAGCAGGGCAAACAATGAGGTGCAGGAAAATAATGCTTCTCTTTCCATTTGTCCCCTAAAGAAGTGTCTTTTTCCCACTGACTACAGAGCAAAGCCATGCAAATTACTGTCACAAGGCTGAAGACAGTCTCTGTGATCATCCCCATGAGTAATACTACATCAAAACCATAATTTCAAAAGATAAGCTTGCAGGTATCAAGATAACAGACAAACTAGAAAAGTACTTCTTCTTTCCTACAAAAACTTTTATTTCTATTTTATGCCATAATTTTTCCAGTTTACTAAGACGCATATATACAAAATATTCCTACAAAAGAAAGGGTCAATCGGCAGAAGATGTGGGAAAATTTTCTCTGTCAGTGCCTAGACAGGTCTTTAAAATGGAATCAGTCAGTTTAAAATCCAGTTAGATTTATCTCATTGCTTACATAGACAAATCAAATATAAACATAATCTCTCATTAGAACGAATGAAAAGATGCGATGTGAATCCAGAGCAAATCAGAGGTTTGCTCGGAGGGCTGCAGTGAGGAGCAGTGACACCCAGTGGCACAGTATCTCTTGCACTTGATGACTGTGTTCAATGAGACAATTTCAAGACAACTACGCTCTTGGGTTACAGATACAAAGAGGATTACAATTACTCTAGCATGGAGAATCAGATTTCCATTCCTCAAGAATGACTAAAATTCCCCCAACTTTTTCTGTCCACAGATGGTAGTGATTTGAACAAACCTTTCCATGCTTCCTAGACTAATCATGCAGCTTGTTTAAATTTTCTGAACATGACTCAACTATGATGAAGTGATCACTGTTCACACTGAAAACAATTAAAGCAAAAAAATGCATCTCTGACAATTATTCTTTCAGATTAAACTGGAACTGTAACAAAGACTTATGTATCTGCTCTGATACACTGCTGCTTTGATATGTGCCTAACAGGAACTTCATTATTATTCCTGATTTCCAGAAAGGTTCACTTGAAGAAAAGGCATGAAAAAGGCTGGTGCAGGACACTAATTGCCTAGGACTGTGTCCTGATTAGCTAGCTGGCATTCTAGTGCAATTCCCTTATTTAAATTTCCCAGGAATCAAGAGTAGGACCCCTTAAGTCTCATCATCATATATCTGACAGTCTTTCTCTATTGAATTATATTGCATTTGCTCTCTGACTCTGGGAGTAGGGAGTTTGTTGAGGTCTGAAATTTTTGGTGCAATGTACTCTATTGTTTTCCATTTTATAGCTTTTAATTCAGCTTCTGAAAGCCAGCCAAGGAGCTAGCAGAGAGGCTGACCATGAAATGATGGTGAATTCAGTTTCTGGACTAGAGGAGGAATGAGGTATTTTCAGGCGCATCCACCATTGTTCACATGATGGCCAAACTCAAAAGCACCTAAAGCCAGATCCACATGGGCTTTTAAGCTCCTAAAACCTATTTACGTGCCTGAACTCCCACTAAAGTTGACAGGAAGCTGAGCACCTAAATAGAAGTTACTTTCACAGATCTTGGCTCTGGTTCCCTACGCTCGTCTGGCTGCAATGCTAATTAGCTCTTCCAAAGCTGGTGGACCGCTCTGAGATTAAGATAAATGAAAAGAAATTCCTGGTAGAAAAAGCACCAGGACTGTGTAAAGACACAGGTCAAGCTCAACTGGGCCAGTGGAACTGGTTTAAATCAACAGAAATACTCAGTAGAAAAAAATCTTACTCACAATGCAAAGATAACAGAAGGGCAGCAAAGGACACACACACGAAAAAATCTACTGAAAAAAGAGAGAAGTTATGGCTTTCTGTAAAGACTTCTGTGGAAAGCAATGACTACAGCTGTGCAGGCCGGGAACAGAAGACGGTAATGTGATACGGCATAGTTCCTAACAAAGTTAATAAAAAAAAGTCTGCCTACAGAACAGCTGCTTGTAGCTGGAGTTTGGATTAAAAGAACAGCGGCAGCCTAGATGTCTGTTGCGTGGTATTAAGGGCATCAACAGGAGGAAAGTGAAGAACAAAGCAGAACAGATACCAGTGAGTACACAGCACGAGTCTTCAGAAAATTGATGTCTCTGAAAAGTAAATGAATATTCTGTATTGATTATTAATTTTTGAAAGCTTAGTTACTCAAAGGAGTTCCCCAAGTAAAGCTGATATCCCAGACCATACTAAATAGCACTCTCATATAGACTGCTGATTTCAGGGACACTCATCATGGTATAAAGTCCTGCTCAGGATGAAGAAGTACAGCGCAAATAGGTCCCAAATGATTTTACTAACATAAAAATGTAAAAAACTGTAGATTGTTTTCCCATGACTTAGGACTGATACTATCAGACATGCTTTAAAGGAAATTGCACAGTTGAGAACACGTTTTAAAAAAGCCTCATTGGATTGTGTCTCTTAGTCCTCAGCACATTAGAAAATGTAATCTCTAACTATGGATCTAAGCACTGAAAAATCAAATTCTACAAATCTAAGGAGAAATGCACACCTTGAAGCAAAGCTTAGAAAAGTAGGGAAAAGTTGTTAGTATTCCAGTCGGATATTAAACAAGAATGCTCAGCTTTCCAACAAATGGGACCACTGTCTACTTTTCAGCAAACCATTTACTTGACCTGTAAATGCTTTCAATGTCAGCTTTGTATGTATGTCTCCACCATTTCCTATACTAGAGTTGACTAGAGTCAATCTAGAGTTGACCTAGTCCTTAAAAAATATTTCTTTCATCCTACACTATATGATTCTTCTATTTTTATCTACCTCCTTATAAAAATAACATCAATGCAATTTCACTGGCAGCAACAAAGTAAACATTGCATTTGTCTAGTGAAGATTTGCCATAAACATCAAAGCTACTAACTGACATTTGGACATACCAAATAATCAGAAGATATATATAAAAAAATTCACATTACATTAAGAAAATAGAAATTTGATTTTAAAAAATCCATTTCAGTTATCTTGGAAAGAAGTGTTTCCAAGATTGTTAGTCATAATTCACTCTGCAATTTCTGAATGCTTTTACTTTAATACAGTCTGGAAATATGAACTTGCATTGATTGAAGATGTGAAACAGACTGCTCTTATCTGCAGTCATGACAATTAGACCGAAGCTCTTCCACTTCCAATGCTGTGGCTCTGCAGTAGGTTGATTCCTGATAACCAGGCCAACACACTGGACTGCACATCATGCTTCAGGTCCTAAGGACCGCTTTAGGGTATGGACTTAAATACTTCTTCCACTGCATCTGTAGTTCTCTTCACAAGTTAATGAGGAAATTCATGAAACTCCAACTCATAGAGCTGCCACATCCTAAGAAATAGATTTATGGTAAAGGAAACGGAGAATTTCATTGGATATGAAGAAGGCTTTAAGCCCATGCTACATTTTGTGCACAGGTCTGGATGAATAAAAGGCCTACATTTTCCATTGGGCACCTCCATCCTGGAGGTACAAACCCAGAAACTTTAAATGTTCCCCTGTGCATAGAGTACAGACAGCTTGTGCACAAGTAACAGATTATAGTAATTTGCCATCTCCACACCAAAAGACCTAAGAAACTTTTCCATTACCAGTCTTTTTAGGCACTGCTCTCCTTCATGCATAGGGCATACTTCTGTGTGTAGCTAAAAGCTAGTATTGGCCAGCAAAATTACACAGAGATTAAATTAAAAAAATGTTTCCTGGACAAATTCCTAGCCATATTTTTTTTAAACATAAGTTCTGAACGAATCTCTGTTTAGTAGAAAACAAATGGTGGAGACTGTCACTGCAGTACAATGGGGGCCTCAACGCGTTCCAAGACTCTGTGTACAGTTACATGAAGTAGGACTAGCAGTAAGAATAGAAAAACTACTCTGCATGTCTTAAAACTATAATCAACATGATTAATATTTTCAGGGAAGGATAAAGTCTATGAAGAAAAATTAAATTTAAATAAAATGAAATCAGCCACAGTTTCCTTTTGATTCTCACGCTTTGAATCCCTCAAGTGTTTTTTAAATTGTTTTCTTTTCATTCTTAACTGAATGACTATTACACTTGTTCCAGACTTGTGAGTTAACTGAATCTTCACAGCTTCAGTGTGCCTTTTAGAGAAGTTTCCTACCATTTGATGGCTCTTTCTCCCTTCTAAAAGCTCAGTAAATCTCAATTAAATTTCATTTTAATATGTGCATTTTCTTGAAAATAATCTAAGGATAGCTATTCAGTCATAAAATCCTAACTCATTTATGCATGTGTACTTGCTATATTATCTTTCATCCCCTGTATAATATATTTAAACACAAAGTAATATTACTGCTACAATGTCGACAATTTTTATAACATACTGCAGTCCAGCAGAATTGGTTTACCATGACAATGAAGCTAGATTAGACACAAAGCACTACTAATCTCCTCATAAATTTAATCTTCATGATTCATGTTTAATTGTACCCAGATACGAACAAATCTACCTGAAAAAAGGCAAATAATCTTGCTCAGAATGTAAAGGTCAAACACTATGCAGTGAGACACTGAGCCAAATTCGATTTCACCTTATGTCAGAAATAAATGCATTGTCAGTGACTCAGTGCTGGCTACATATTCTGTGACTAATCTTAGACCACCATAAATAAGAAGCTGACAACAGCTTTAAAACTGTTTCCATTCCGAACCATGAATCTCCAATTCCTAGTACCCAGTCACCACAAAACAATTCATGCAAACACAGAGTTAAGGAGATGTCCTAATAATAACTGGTTTGTTGTAAATATGACTAAGCAACAACACGTAAGCCAATGTTAAAACAGCAAGAAAGGGTCTGTGCAGCATATGTGGCAAAAAATACATGTATTGTAGTATAAATCCTTCACTTAGGAAAACTCCCAGTGATAAGACACATAAGTCACATGTTGTTGCAAAATAAAGTACTTTTTTCCTCCTGTTAGTACAACTCTATGTAACATAGACCACAACAGACTAGCAGTGTCTCAAGCCCAGGCTTAATACCACATCCACAGCCTCTCCAGGCTTTCCTCAAGCACTAATTAATAGCCAACCCCAAATTTCTCAGAAATCCCAACAACAAACTTTCCCAGAAGTGAGGTGCCTAGGAAGCCTCCTGGTCTTCTCGGTACCACATGATAATATGCCTCCTATAAGACCTTTGTGTTTTAGAGAAATCCAGTTTTAATCAGAGTACGCTCATCTCTAATATTTAAACAATGCTTCCTTCAAAAGCGGATTTCAAACCCTGCTGATGGACACAAGTTTCTGAGCCATCAAGAGGGCTGATGACCCAGGCAGAAGTTTTAAACTACCAAGGAGCCAGACAGGAGAGGACCAGAAGGGATCAGAAAATGTCAGAATTTGTAGAGGGTCTGTTTTTGATGAGGAAACCAATTTAGAGATAACATTTTTACCAGAAACAGGTATGAATGTGCCACCTCATTGTTCAAATAGGGATGCTGTGGTCAGGCTCTAGTGGGATGGATTTTATTACGAGGAGGGGCAGTCATCACAGTACAACCCTGGTTATTTTCACAATGTTGGCTGCATTACGCCAGCAAGGGGCTGTTTGCTTGTCCTCATTTGGAGCTCAGCTATTTGATCTGGAACCAAAGCAGCAGTAGTTCAGCCAATGATACAGCCGTGGTCTAGATTCATTCAGACATGCACATCCGCAAGTCTAATTTTAAGAAGCATGGAGATTAAAGCACAGAGTGGGGCACTAAGGCTTTGTGAATAGGAGGGATCCAAAGGCTGAACCTAAAGAGGTGCATGCTGATCAGGAAGTCCAAGCATAAGAGTAAATCTGATCTCCTCCATGTTTAATTGTCTGATTCAAGTGTCCATATTAGAGCTGCCCCCCTCCACTTGTCATCCAGAACTCCTTTATCTATTCTTCAACAGAACTGAGCAGAACTCACTCTTTCAGCTGAAATATATACGTGAATGAGTGCTGCCACTCACCTTTTAAATTCTTCAGTAACTTAGTAATTAAAGTATTATGAAAGTTAGGTTTGGTTCCTAAACACCAGGGGATACAATTGTGCCCTCCCCATCCCCTCCTTCAGTTTCCTAATGATCCGGCTGTTCTGAATTAAAGACCTCCTCAACTCCACTGCATAAATGGACATCACTGAAGAGGAAACATCAATAGGAACTAAATGCGGTAGTTGCTCCTGTAATTCAGTGGGAAGGTGAAGTCTTGTTCTAGATCCTACTTGCTGAACATTACTTTTCATTGTTATACTGAACTATCACTGAAGAAGAAAAAAACAGGATAAATATTCCAAGAGTAGAAAGCATCCCTAACTGGGGAAGAGAACTGAAACAGCCGTTTAATTCCCAGACTAGGCATTGAGCTCATCTGCACTTCCAGTTTATAAGCTGGGCAAATAGCTATTTACACAGAAGCAATGCTGTATTTTGCACATAATTTTGTCTCCAAGTGCAGAAGGAAGTTTCAGGTGCCAAATGAAAGCACAGCCAGGACTGAAGTGTGAAGTGTGCGTGGAAAGAGAAAGGAAGATAGATTTTGGGTGACAATTTTTGTCTCCAATGCCAAAAACCCTGTCTACATTCTTCTTTGGATTTAGCTCACAATTTTCTTAGTTGTTAAAAAATCCTATTCATCAAGAGTTATGACAAAAGTCTGCTTGAAGAAGTTAAACACTTCTTAATTACCCAAATTCTGAACAGCTTTATTGTTCTCAACACAGGAAAAGGTACTCTCTCTGTGCTTTTCTAAATGGCAATTAATTCCATTCTCATTACCAAGTGTACTCTAAAAGAGGAGAAAGAGCAAGCTCTGTTCCTTCTCATTCACTGTTTGCATGAAATTTAAACAACAAAGGATTTAGCTGCCTGAATTGAAGCAGGTGTTTCAGGCCTCCTTGTTTCATCATCATAATTTGAATTAAACAAAAAAATTAACTTGAATAATTTGTTACCTTTTTCTGGAAGTGTACTGGCATTGCAAATCTGTTCTTCACCATCACCAGCAGATGTTGCAGCTTTTATTTTAAATTGATAAGTAATATTCGAAAGCAGATTTCTAAAAGTATGCGAAGTCTCATAAGATGAAAAATTTGTAGAATTTCCTTCAACTGTTACGATGTAATGAGTTATTATACCATTGGATGAAGCAGGAGGGTCCCACTGCACTAGGATCGATTGCCAACTCGTTGCAACACAGTGAACATTCTGGACAGCATCTGGTACTGAAAAGATACACATGCACAAAAGATTAACATTCCTCACACAATTAAAATGGTAATCACAGAACAATATAGTCACACAAGCAGATCCAGCCTTCATAGCAAGGGTCAAACATTCCACTAGCAGAGAAATTGATACTATAAAAGAAACATATTGAGAGAACAAAAATGTATCATAGTTCATTTCTAACCACTATGAACATGACCGGTACTTGAAGCAAGAGAGGCCATCTTCCTGGCTTTTTCCTAGCTGTGTGCTCCGATTTTATTTTCACATCTGCTCGTATTTTTGCCATTTTTTTTTTAATCAACAGGTAGTAAAACACACACAATAGTGTGAAACTCATATACATACTCCACAGCAGTATCAGCAGCAGACGTTCATTATTTATGTTAGCTTTGTTTCTTTTAGGCACTGTATCACATCTCTGTCCTTTCAGCAGAGGCACAACCTGCACAGAAATCATTGGGCAGGTTTCAGAGCTGTCATATCAATGTTATTACCTTCCTGTTTCCCACTTTCTTGCTGGAAACTTTTTTAAACGTCCACAAAAATTTAATAAAACATAGTAAATGTTCTTAAATACTCATGCCGAAAATAGAGCAATTATCTGTGAACAATTGGTAAAATGGAACAACAAATTAAAGTACCTCAGAAAGGGCTACAGTGCAGGCTGTACCAGCTAAGAGAAAATGAATACAAAGTGAGGGGTGCCCCAACCTACTTCCTCTATTGAAACATGTTCAGAAATCCATAAAATAATAAAAAGACTGTCAGTGAGTTAACAGAAACAGAGGGAAACGTTCATTATCAATGCAGAGAGGTAAATTATTCTCTTTAAAATTATTAATTTTCTTTTCAACATTCAAATAAATTTTTATTATTCTCTAAAGAAAACAGCATCTGCAGAAGAAAGCAGATTAACTGGCACTTTTAAAAAAGACTAGAGACAGAATCCTTAGATGAACACAATGAGGAACTGATCCAGCAATTGCCCAAAATCTGAGTTGGAAACGATGCAACTATCTGAGAAAAAGCTGTAAAATTACTAGACCACACTGCTGTGGGCAATGTCTCTCCAGCACTTTGAAGAAAGTACCATAAGTACGGAATGTCAGTGATGAAATGAGACAACTGATGGATGGCCATGGCTCTTGGACAAGATAGCCCCCAGGTACAGGGACCCAACAGTCAACCTGAACCAGCTCAGTGATGGTCCATTTTACTCATGGTGGTGTAACTGCTGGGTACAATAAACAGCATAATTTTCCCCAGAACCCCTGTTTTATCAGGTCTGGAAAGAATATTGCACTGGAAGTGTGGTCTTGAAAAACTGTAGTCACCCTATGGGATCTTTTGATATCTTGTCTGCTCCCTTTGCTGCCGATATAAAGGAACCTGGGAGTCCAGACACAGCCCTCTAATCGATGCTAGTCCCCTGGAACTGACAGACCCTATAAAGTACATGAGCCTGGGGATGGCTCTGACCTGGCAAAGGAGCTACGGTTTCTCACAAAGGCCAGTTCCACAAACCCACAGAGTTCCTGGGCTCTCTTTAGTGAATGCTGAATATACACTTTCACATGATATGATTTCTCATTCTGAAACAACCTGCAACTTCAAAAGACATGTAGAAGGCACAAGACAAAACTGCCCGTAATTACTTAAGCCAGCTATGTTGCATAGTCTTCCCCAGTTGTCAGGAAGAAAAAGACCTAACAAATTAGGATATTTAATTAGTGGCTAGCTTCCCTTCCTAAAATAAATTATTAAAAAATGTTAAAAATTTGTATTTGTTTAATACAATTTCCAGTTCATTTGCCAATCTTTTGTCCAGCTGCTTTTGATACTGCTAAAGTTTCAATTATTTTCACAGGGATCTGAATTATCGCTTTGATCTGCAAAGACTGATATCTATCTAATTTTCCTCCCTTTATCTGTGATGCTATTAAAAGATTTATAGTAGCCATATAAGCCTCTCATTTCAGATGAGGGCATTTCTAATTCTACACTTCCGACAGCAAACTTCAAACCCAGACTATCTGGTACAATAGGAATGTGAACAGGCAGAAGACAATGAGATAGGGTTATGTTACGTTTTCTTTGGAGAGAAAAGGAAGACTGTTGTTCAGCCATACAAAGAAAATATGCATAGACAGAACTGCAGCTTACAAAAAGTCACATCTAACCTGATTCCATCGTTGTAAACTGGACAGCATTACTGAACTGATTGCCATTTCCAAGCTTGGTAAATGCAGAGACACTGATAAAATAGGGGCTGAATGGTTCTAATCCAACAAGGACTGCCTCATGGTTTGAACCTGAAATGTTCTTAAGGAAGGAAATACTATTATTATACAATTTATCTGTATAAACATTGTGGGCCTCACCTTGAACCCACTGAAATGAATGGAAGATTTAGAGCCATAGTCTTGCCTCTTCTACTCTGAGTAGCTTTCAAAGTAGTCCCTGAGCTCAACAAAAAAGAATGCAGGGTCAAATTCTTCCTTCCTTACCTTTTTCCTCTCCCTCTCTTACTGTGGCTTGTGAGGAAAATATGTCAAAGGATGGTATCATAATTACCATAGCATTGTTAGAACAGATTAACCCCACATATGCCTTGTTTTTAACCAATACTGAAAACTCTTGTAACCTCCACACTGCCACATCAACCTCCTCTCACTTTTTACTCCTTTACTACAGCTCTGCAGTGGAAGAGGTCATGGGTCAGAGCTTCTTGTTTCTTTTACTTTACCTGAGCTAGACACACAGACTGATTAAAAGCTATGTAAAAAGCTATAAAACACAGTCCAGTGCCTTGTAGCTGTTTTTCCAAGAGCATACAAGACATACTTTATGCAAATGTTGAGAAGACTATAATGGCATCAGGGAAAGGGCTGAATTTCAGCAAGAAAATCTGTGAAACATCTTGTGGGATCCATGTTTTCAGAGAATTATTGCGCCTAACTACAATATTTGTATATAAATTGCTCTGTCTGTCCTGCTGCCACAACCTAAATCTAATTTCTTGCCCATATAATGTTACAAAACATGAAGAAACGAAGGGCATAGTAGACACGTTCAAGTGCTCTGTCCAGTTTCTGTATTCCAATTGGGTTTGAGTATGCCTCATGGACATGAATAATCTTTGGTGGCCTCCACGAGCACCCAAAGAATGTGCTTCCAAAGGCAGCACATTTCCAAAGAAACCACTGTTTTTTTTCCATATGTGTACTGTGCTCCCCCTCTTCCAAGGATTCTGGAAGAAACTGAGGTGATGCCAGCACGTCATTCCACAACGGGGAGTAACAGCAGACTGAGTAAAGGGTAGCACAGTGGGCTACTCCATGGGGACTGATGTCCACAATGCATACGCTTTGCAACAGCACAAGCACTTTCCTTGCATGCAAAGTCTCTGCAATAAGGACTGTACTGCTGAGGGAGTTGGAATAATTAAGCTCCTCACAGTCATGCCTCACTGCAGGTCTTAAAATCATATCTCACTGCAGCAATGTAGCTTCCCTGCAGCTCTTACAAGTGTCTCAGGTGAACAGAAGTCACTATAGAGTTTCTAAGCCTGAGATGTAATCCTGGCCTCAGCTTGCTGCCTTTACAGTTCATGGCGCATTTCTTGATGCCATCCAAGCAACCAGATTTAAGCAGATATAAATGCCTCACTAATTTTTTGAACATAATTTTATGTCATCTATTTATTTTTTTCTTATTCTTTATTTATTTTTCCCCAGTTATTCTTATTCTGCAAAAGTAAAAAAATGCAAACCTCTAAATAGTTTTTAACCATTTTTCAAGATGACTAAGAATATCTTTCTTTTTGAATCTTGAAAGTCTGCAGATACAAAATAGCTAAACAAAGGTAGCCACAAAACAAGTAACTTCTGTCGTTTTCTAACATCAATTTAACACGGAAATATGAACTAAAGTTTAATAAAGATCACCACTGATGAAATATTAGAAGCTCAAACAAATTAAAACTTAACAGGTTTTTTTCTCTCTAATTTTAAAAATCGAATTACAGGCACGGTGCGACGGTAAGTAAACTGTTTTAACAAACAGGAATTTAGAGAAGCTTCATAATTCTAGGAACAGACATTTAAAGTATTTGTAATATATTTTGTTCTTAAAGCATGAAAAATGTATTTATCTGCCAAAAAATATTAAACACTATTAATTATGAACATACCTGATAAAATAGTGTTTCAGTGTTGTTTTTATAAATCTTAAAATTATATAACATAATAACACCATTTGGCTGAGGACTTGGATCCCATTTTAGCCACACAGAATCTGCAGTGTAGTTGGTAATGGTCAAATTCTGAGGTGGAGCTAATGGCACTGCAAAAGAGAAATGCTTTTGAGTTCCAAATTACAAATAATCCAGGCAAAACCAAACACTTTGGAGAGGCAGGAGAACAGAGATACATTTGTTACCATTTATATCTGAACTCAGTAAAATAGTACTTCATTGCTATTTTTATCTTTTTTTTTCTTTTTGTTATGAAACAAATTCCATTAATCGGGAATACATGTTTAGTCAGCAAGGGATCTTTTTAGAGATCTAATAAATATATTCATCACTTAAGCATTGTCAGAACTGAGCCATTTAACAAAAGTTGTATCACTAATATTACTAGAATGTGATACACTTTGCTTCCTACATTATACAATTCATCGGAACTCAATAGATATTTACAAGATATGTCATTTACCATGCAGGAGAGAGGAGGTCCATGTAAAGGAGACCTGTAAGAGTGTGTCAGAAATATTTCCCTGTTTTATCATTTTTCAGTGGGGGGAACGAAGAGAAAGGTGCTGTTGCTTGCTTCAAAATCCCTGACACTTGGCAAACTGTAGCACATTCCAAAGGCAAAATACATTTCTCCTTGGAGTTATTTGTGTAATGCTATGCAGAATGTGACCTCCTCTTGCACACTGTTGTGAGAGGAGGAGAACTCAGAAAAGACTTTGCTTGTAGTGTTTCCTTCTTCTGAAAGCTCTTCACTCGCAGACCAAGAGAAAATAAATCCATCATCTCAACTCCTCCAGGTCTGATGTTCAGATCTGAGATGGATGCAATACCATAGGGCAAATATTTCAAAGTTGGTTAGGATTGAATTTCCTCACCTGACTCATCTGTGTAGAAGTGAAGCACAGCTGATGGACCAGGTCCTTTTATTGTTCTTGAGGCTGCATAAATGCTGTATAATGTGAATGGCAGAAGGTCTTCCAAGATGATAAAATTATTGGTGGTAGAGAATGAGTTATTCCTTTCTGGCCCAAGTAAATTTAAATCATAACTTATTATAATACCACTTGGCTTAACAGGAGGATCCCAGGAAAGCATAACTGAGGTAGTTGACAGATTTGAAAATGTTTTGATTATAGGTGCTGATTCTGGGACTATGTGAAGAAATAAGAAAGAGAAAAACAAGGATAATCTCAGAAGAATGTGAGTTACAATGAAAAATGTCTTTTACCTATCAGTTAAAGTTGTGCTCTAAATGGAAAATTCTATTTTGTGGTCTCAACACAGAAATATGTAGCAGTTGTCTCACTGTATAACAAAAAAGCTTTAAGTAACCTGAGGAAAATAAATACAATTTTTTTTTTTAGAAAGCTATTTGTGTTTTTTTTTCACTTCATTAGGAATGAATAAAATACACTTATCTTACCATCTTCATCAGTTCTTATATGCAGACTCAGAGAATGCTGTTCAGAAGATCCTTTTTCAGTGGCTGGTGTGATTTTCAGATTGTAATCAGTGTATTTCTCCAGATTGTCAAAAATGATGCTTGTGTTATAAGTAAGGAAAGACAATATCTTACTGGTTCCCAGGTGCAATAAACTTAGAGAAACATGAAAGAAGACTAAGCCATTTGGCTGGGATGGTGGAAGCCAGCTTACATTTACAGAAGATGAGGAAATGTTTTGATAGACCAGATTTTCAACAGAACCATCTGGGACTATGAGAGATAATAAGCAAAAAACAAATGCATGGATTACAGTAATAAAGCATTCAAAATCAAAACAGAATTAAATGCCCAAAGTATGATTAGTCTGTAAACTACATTTCTAGTATTTTGTACAACTTTAAAAAAATTATTTATTTTTCACTATCAAAAGCAAAATATTTTGAAGGCATATATGAATAACTGTCTATGTTCAATTTTTTTTAAAAAAGAGTCCTGCTTGTATCCAAAAAAGAAGCTTGTGAACTATGTTCTTACTGTCAAAAAGCAAAGACTTGGATCACAATGTCTTCCTCGCAAAGAAAAATACTGCACTGTTGAAAACAGCACTTACTGAATTTTTAACTTTGCCATAATAACATAAAATAATTTTAAAGTTAGAGAATATTTCATAAATGGAGCCACTGATATACACTGAGCATTAAAGAGTTATTAACTTACTGTCCTGATCTGTATACACGTCTATTATTTCACTGGTTTTGTTTCCATCTCCAAAAGATGTGCTTGCAGTTAACCATAAAGTATAATGGCTGTATTTTGCCAAGTCCCCCAGAACTGCAGATTGAGGCACACTGACATCGCTGTCGTTACCATAACTTGTGAAATTCTAAAGAGAATAAAAATGTTGACATTGAAAATGTTATTTATTCATCGATTTATCTTTCTAGCTTTCCATTATGCCATCACGACAACCAACAGATATGATTCACCATAGTGTTCAGGAGACATAAACCTACACTTTGACTCCTAATGAGCCATGTTTTCTACTGAAATACTCAAGTAATTTATTGTAGTTCTTTTTAAAAAAATATTACAGAAAATTGTCTGATTTTGAATTTAAAACTTCTAGCGGCACAGATGTCATGGCACCACTTGATAAAATGTTCCTTTTGTTAGCCATCCTTTCCATTAAAAATGCACCATTATTTCTAAAGCAAACATCTGTACCCAGTGGATTGCATTGAACTGAAGGAACTGACAGAATTTATTTTCTTTGTGCAGTTACTTGTTAACAAAAGGATTTCACCAGAACCAAGTCCCACTTTCTTTTGAACTATATAAAAAATTCCACTAAAGCTGTGACTGTAGCAATAGGTTAGTGCTCTAGATCAGCCCCTTGGAGGAGGCAATTCCTGCTTGGAATGAACCATTTTGAAAACTGAAAAGAAAAAAATATAAATCAGATTATTTACGTAAGGTCAGATCCACCACATAAGTAAATGTGTCAAATCATTCACTGTTTTAAGGGAACCTGACTTAGATGATCCAAAGCAGTTTGGTTCATGATTTGAAAGCTGTCAAGAAGTCTTGTACCCCATAAGCATATTCAGCTCCAACACTGGGTAGGAAGTGAAAGCTTTGCTCCAGATTCAGAGTCACTATCATTCCTCTCCAGCAGCCACATTGCCTTGTTGAGCAGATGGCATGGGCAGTACGTCTTAGGACCAAAGAAGTCCTCCTAATTTTTTTACATAGCAGTGTTTTCATGGTGAGATGGATTTTGCTCAACCTCCTGATGAATTGCCCAGTACACATTCCAGTTTGGCCTGTCCACTATTTTTGGTGTCACATCTTATTCACACCCTCTGCCTCCTTAAAATCAAAGCTAACTTTAAATTAAATGTTTTCCTAAAAAAACAGAGGCTGTGATAGTAGACTTACTAAAACAGAAGGAAGGTGACTGTAATATTTGCATATTTAAATTCAGAAATTCCACATACAAACACAGGCATACTAAAACTGCATGTTTAAAAAATGTGTTACATTTCTTGAGGAAAGCTTCTACTGAAGAAGTCACTGTGATACTCTCTACCAAACAGTTGAGTCAGTACTGTACTAACTGATAGTTCAGTATACAACATTGATGTCTGTTACCAATAAGTATCAATTTATATATCTAAGGTAACACTACACCAATTTTTTTGAACAGGCAAAATTCTTTTATTTCTGCAGAAAGCAAGAGGTGATACTCTCTTTCATGTGCCTGAGATTTTTGTACCAATATCTGAAGTCCTAGTTTTGCCTACAGTCACTAGTGCTCACATAACATAAATAAGTAAGCGGTTTGTTTGGCAATGAAAATGTAAGCTTTTGTTTTGAACGCAGAACAGAACCTGCACAAATTGGCAGCATAATTTTCTGTATCTAGTCCTATTAACAGACTTAAAGCACACTGCTAAGTTTGTCTGAAAGATGAGATTAAGTCAACATCAAGCAAAACACTAAGAAATTACACCTTAATATATGACTTCCTTCTAAACGTAGATGGAAGCTCATACTATCTTCATGTAAATAACTGGGAAAGGCTGGGAAGAGCTCTGCTTTACAAAAAAGACAAGAAAATACAGAAGCCTCATTCTAATACTCTCCTACTATTAGATATTGTAATTATTAATAATTTGTAAATGATAATAATATCTAAAATAAGATCAAAAAAGGACCTTAAATAATTCTCTCAGTTTTCAAGGTAAAAAAAATATCAAACAAACCACATCAAGTTTTGATTCTGGATTTAATGGGAGTTTATTGGTATGAACAGCTGAAAATCCAACTCTTGTTTAAAAAGTGTACCTTTACAATTTAGTCAGCTGTCTGCCAGTTAAGTGTGCAGTGAACCATCCTGAAAGCTACAAAAATAGGCTTTTTGGTGGTTCAACAAAAACTGTTTTAAGAGACAGCTCTAAGAGGAGCCCAAAGGCTGATCACTGGGGACTACCTCAAGCTTCTGATATGACAAAATATTAGAAAAGAATGAACACGTGATTAAGAGTAAGGGTGAGCAGGAAGAACTGTGTGGGTACAAACCAAGTAAAGATGAAACTTGCACTAATTGCACCCTGGGGATAGAACACTATAGGAAGTTTTACAATTAACTGTGGCTGCAGATGAAAGCAAACAGCTTAGGATTTTTGGCTACAGCTGAAGAAATTCTTCCTTCTGTCCCCTTCTTCATCCATACATGAAAGAAGTTTTGAAATAGCAAAGTATCAGATTATTAAAAGCAGCTAAGTGTAAGCAATACACATAGGCCATGAAAGTGTCAGCAGAAAGTAGTATCTTCTTTGCCACAGGAAGCAGCAGAAATTTCCAGTGGCATCAAGCTGTAATTAGTTGTAAACAGACAACACAGTGCTGCTGTTCTTCACTGTTAACCTTTTTCCCACATTCTGTTTCCTCCTTTAGGTTCACTGTATTGCACTGCTATTTTGGGTTAGAGGATCACGTACTTGGCTCTGGCAATCAGGTGAGAGTGGTGACACTGATGGCTAATCCAAGCCATCCCTCAAGGAGCATAGTACACACTGTTCCAGTACCTAATTAGGTGAAGATATTTGCTTTTTGTGTGCTGTACCATTCTGAGGCCCTCTTTTAAAAAAATTGCAGTGGATTCCAGGGAAGTTCCCCTTTTATCCCCATTTTGGTTATGCTGATGAAGTTAACATAGCACATTGGTTGCATCCCTTGTCAACATCCCAAGGGCAGACCAAGTTGAACTTTATTTTGAACTGTAACCAGAAATGTTCAGTTAGTTTGGCTTGAAGTACTGGAGTTGGATGATTTGAGGTCTAACGTTCAGTCTCTAGCAGGGCAGAGGGCTTCTGTTCTCAGCTTAGTTGCTGGTTCCACTGCCTGGTTTGGCAGAGCAACCAACACTGGAGAACTTTCTCCAAGCATAAAATTATATTTTTAAGTAGCACCCTTCCCACTGTCTTGCTAATCAAAACACAAGCATAGAGAGATAGAATAAAAAAATTTATTCAAGTCAATGATATCTCTTATAGATAAGTATTTAGCAATGAGACAATTACTTCCATAGATCATTTGACTTCTTTCCTCAATAAGACTGAGAATGTCAGTAGTATGATTGCTTCAAGCACTGTGAAAGGAACTGGCGAGCAAAACTTGCAGAACTGCTATTGCAAAGAGTGAAAGCTTGAACTTTAGTAATACAGCAGTGTAACAGAAAAGTGATGTGAACATGAACATATCTTTATGGCACTGGGGCAGAGTAGTAAACATAAAGCACAAAGTAGCATTTTCTCTAGGACTATGGCAGCAGAAGATGAAAGATAAAGATGAACTTGAACCTAGCTTAGTGCAAGCCATGGCTTCTTCTATTTGGCTACCAGCCATTCCTCCCTCTCTGACACTTTCTTTTACAACCTGTCAGCATCCCCATAGAAACAGCCCACTCATCTACCAAAATCCTCAAATCTAATCTCCATCACTAAATTTTTCCTTCTGCTGTTCTGGTTCTGAATCCTAGGTCTGAGCATCCCAGGCCTTGAGACTGGACAGCCACAGTGTGATTTTTCATGTAGATCTGTAAAACAAGGAAACTATACATTATTTTTCTGCCCTACAGAGTTATGTAACTTTTTATTTTTAAAGGAAAATTATTTTTCTTGCAGGTTTCTGCATCATCATCATGTCAAGGAGTCTCTGGTCTTTTGGAGTTTTCCTCCTTAAACAAAATTATTTACTCTGCAGCTACTAATCCCGTTTTTAACACATTCATAATCAGTGTTTTATATTGATTAGGCTTTATTATGCCTGAAGAGTTTGAGAATATGTGAGGAGAAGTGAGAAACTGAGACAAAAGAATAGCACTAGTTTTAGTACGACTCTCATATCTATTTCAGATGATGACAGCATTGGAAGATGTTAATTTGCTTGATACTCTTCAGCCAGGGTGGTTTTTCAGAAACGGCTGCCTACAGCAGCATGTCTGAGAAGGTGGGGTTCCTAGAATGTGAAAAGATCATCTAATTTTTTAATTCTCCTCTATCATTTCCCAAACTGAAAATACCTAGGTGCAGAGTATTCCAACTAAGGATTACTTCTTTCCCAATGTGTGCAATACAAAACTCACCAACAGACTCTGCAACTACAGAGTTAAACTTCTAAGTTACAGATAGTTGTAGGCTCTATGTGTGCTTATACTCATATATGTCTGTATATGTTGTATATATATTTTATATCTATCTATCAGGCTGGCTTCCATACAAGTATTTCCCTTTTTCAAAAAGAGAAATACGAAATATGTGACAGAAACAAGCAGGGGAGAGTTGTTTTTTCCTTCTGTTTGAAATATGTCTTGCACCACAAGAATGCCAAGGTACAGAATAGGAGTGCAATGTAGATACTGTAGTTGCCATGTCAAATAGTGAACAGAGAGGTATGTGAAGGGCAGAGGGAGTTAAGGGGAGCAGGCAGATTAGGAGTGGATCATGAATTGAGAGATTAATGGTGATCTCCCATGGCCAGTAAGAGACAGATGCAACAGCAGCTGAAACCTATCCTCTGATGGCAGAGGCATGGATTAAAAATCAAAGCTGAAAGGGCAAAAATTGTAGTTTCCACACCTAGAAATAGAGCTACTGTCAGCACTTTTCTGCCATTCACCACATAATATGCCAAAGCAGCAGTAACTTCCACTCATGCTGCCATCCTTTCCTTGCCCAACTACATCACACGATTATAAAACTGGACCCTCACCTTGCTGGGCAATGCTACTGGTGCTCCATCTTCCCTAACTTGTTCCTTCATTTCCAGAGGCCTGGGCACATGCAGAGGGATTATAGCTCTCAGCGTGCCAGTTTCACCCTAATCATTCACCTCAGAGTTCCACCTTCCTAAAGGCAGGAATAGCCCAAGTCCTTAGTCCTCCTCTAAAATCACTTGAGTTGTCCAAGAATTAGATAAATATAGACACTTTTCATAGGTTGGACTAGTTCAAGTAATGCACTGGTGAAAAGGTTTCTCCAGGGATTTGTTAGGCTAAGACAAATGTTGTCGGTATAGTAGTGTGTGCAAGCAGAGGCTGAACTGTAGCCCTGATTTTAATCTCATCAGAATGTGAATTTGTGACATGGTCCTGCTTGCATCTGAAACTACGCAGACAGAGCCTGGCAACCACACAGCTTCACAGAAGTCAAAGAAGTGCATACACTGAAGTGTGTCAGCAATTATTCAGAGACAGGTATTTGTAGAATTTGTTAATATTTCTTTTCCAGTTATCCTCAGACACACGCATACCTCACACTAGACATATCTTGAGCATCAAGTTATGCAGTACAGGTAATTTGTCATACATTACTTTCTTCACGAATTTATATTTCTTTGTTTTCTTCCACATGTATAAAGCTTGTGACCTGTAAAGGAAGCTTATTTCTTCTAATTATATTTCTGTATCATAATATACTCTTAGAAAGGAGAACAGAAAAACTATATATACAATTAATAAATATGGTACATAATTAAGGATGAATGTAGCAACAAAAAAAACCTACAGGGAAATGTGTGGATCACCAAAAAAAGTTAAATAACCTTTTCTTTGCCTTTTATGCTTTAACTCAGGAATCTCAGTATCTTTGATTCAATATACTAAACAATTATTTGCTTTAGAGAGTAACAACAATATAAAATAATAATGTATTTACTACTTTGACACTATCTTCTTATTTTCAGTACCATAAAAACAGAACTCCTACAGAAATTTATTCAGACTGATAGACTAAAATAGACAGTCTTAAGGATGTGCAATGAATGTAACAGGTCTTGTGTTTATCTATCCATGTTGTGCATATGTATGTATGTATTTGATGTATATGCGTATATAAATGTACATACAATCTTGGCAATATGCAATACTACACATAACCTATTTGCTTTCATGCTTAATGGTATGAATGTCCAATGAGATGCACAATGCAACACATAAGATTGCAAGATGTCTTTATAAGTTAAAAAACTGCCTTGTGATAAAGGAAATATGAAAAACCAGTATCTTTAGAACTATAAAATTTATTTAATCTTTAATGAATTATTAGAATGCTTGATTGAATTCTACAAAAGAACAATATAAACTTACCTGTATGAATATTCCAGAACTATTTTTGAAATAAACTGAGTAATACCGGATATTTCCATTAGGCTTTAGAGGAGGAGACCAGAATAGCACTATTGATGTGGAAGTAAGGTTTCTGTACACAACATCTTTCGGTGGATCACTTGGTGCTGGAAAAATTTTAAGTTTTAGCATACATAATGCAATGCTTTGTACACTCTAGTGCCCAAGAAACATACATTATAGATTTGACATCATCTTATGTCAAATTAAATATATTTCTGATTATGGTAAAAAACTGCTTCGTGAAATTATGAACTAAAACAGCAGATGCATATAAATTTTTAAAACGCTATTTTTTTCAGATGCATTTGTATTTGGCTGCATTTGTAAAGAGATACTAATTTCTTATAGAATTTGTCCCATACTTACTGCTTTGGGCACATGGAAAGTCTAATTTGCAGACATGGAAGTTGACTGAGTTAGGCCTCTATGTTCCATATGTAGTTAATAGAAGAAAAAAGGATTTGTTTCAGAAAACCTAAATTAAAAGGGGTTTTTTATGTCTTTGATGATTATAAACAGAATTTAGGCTCCCAACTCATGAAGGTAAACCAGATAAGCTTGGGCCGTATAATGATTTCTGTTTTTTCCTCAGCCTATTAAACATGCAGGAAGGATACTATAAGTCATCTTCAATTAGCCTCTCCTCCTATCCAGTACAGAATAGCAGCATATGGTCCTTCTCAGTAACACGGTGATGTAGGAGTCTCAAATTCAGTTCCTTAAGTCATTGTAAGAGAATTTAAATCCGTATTTCTTGCCATCCAAGAAAGTGCTCTACACAACAGGTAGTAGATTACTGAACACTTTAAGTTATTTTATCTCTCTTGCTTTGTGCCGCTGTAGTTTGTATAAAATACTAAAATATTAATTGGAGGTGGAACTCCATGATCAGTTACTAAAAATCCTGCCCTAAAATGTCAGTTAAAGTTTCCAGCTTCAATAGCAAAGACTGAGAACACCTACAACCTGGTGATTTAGAGAGTTTTTTGAGGGATGGCTTGGATAGATGCTAATCCTGCCAATGACTGTTTGTTGGGAGGTCAGTTTATCTGTGCAGAATGATTCTCAAATACTATCCATTTTGGAACAGATTGCAGTAACATAATTGATGAGAAAACCAGAAATAATTAAACTGAATTACTTTCAAAGTACAGTATATAGTATGACCATTTATGAAAGTCATCTACTATGCTGAAAGTATAAATCATTAAAATAGAATAAACAAGTAAGTGTAAACTTACAGATTTCTTTTGCAAATTAAAACCATTTCAGACTTATGAGAGAAACTCTAAAGAGGATTTTCCCTATCAGAAGTTGTGTCACAGCAAGATAAAACAAAGAGATATTAAAATATTCTATAAAATTAATTTGGTCTATTTAAAAATTGAAAATAAAATTATTTTAATCTTATCTGTATTGAAGTGAAAAGCGAAGTTTTGCTCATTGAATTAACGGAAATACCCATCATAATTTTATAGAGCCATAGATACATTATACACAAAGATAGGGGCACACACACACAGAGACAGGTAGAATGTCTCTTCTTGACACATCAAATGACTCTTCTACTTCAGTAGCTTTATTAACTTAAATAAGGCTGACAGAAATTTAAGGCTGAATGAAGTTTAACAGTCGTACTATATATAAGCTTACCTCCTTCAGGAGTTCTGAATGTTATAGTATCACTTTTTATGTTGCCATCTCCAAATCTTGTACTGGCTGTTAGGTAAGCACTATACTCATAGTTGTTTTCCAGGTCTGTGAACTGCAATGATGTTTCTGTTACATTAACACTCCTTTTTGACATTTTATTCCTAAAGAAAAAGTATTTTATTAATTACATGTACACATACTTTCTGTATGTATACAAATGTAGCATATGATATAAAACTGAAAACTGAAATATTGTGGTAAATACAAATATTTTAGGCTTTAAAAAAAAAGACTGAGATAACTTTCATCTTTTATGTTGAAAAGCTCACTTTTGTACCATTGCATCACAATAGGGCTCTCAACTTTGCCTTCAAACAAACAAGCAAACAAAAACAAAGCCCCAAAACCCACAGAAATTGATTTGTAAATTATATCAGCAAAGACATTTATTTGATTCTGATTATATGGAAGGAATATCAAGGAGAAGAAGTATGTCCATCTAGTAACCGCTATCAAATGGTTGTGGTACCCTTGGGAAGGACACAGTAGGGCATAACTAAACTGTCTCCCTGGACAGGAATAGCGAAATATAAAAAGATTATAGCAGGGAGCATGCCCTACTGTGACTCTGTGAAATTGGTCAGAAGGCTGAAGTTATAAATGGAATAATAGAAGATGATACGGAACAGGAATTAGCTGGTGCTGAGTTAATTCTAGTGGAATGTAGCAGGGGATCAGGATGGAACTCCAGTCAGGTCAAAACCCGCCTAGAAAGACTGTAAGATGTAACATAAATAAAACGCTGGTATTAGCATAGGTATGAAATTATTATCAGAAAGTAAAATAGGATACAGAAACAACTAACTTGAATTCAAAAAGTCTGCTATTCTTCATTAAACTAACTTAAACTTTTTTGAAAAAATAAGAGCATAAAAAAAGCTAGCCATCAGTCCATTACTGCAACGATTTCTGTATGAGTGGGTGCCCTGTGTGTTTAATGGAATTTCATACAGGGATGATAATTTGACAAGTAAAACTGAGTATCGAGCTCCAAGAGCTGCTGGGGAGCTCGTCACAAAAAAGAGACTGAGTTCCAATTCTGCAAAAACAAAAAAATTAAGAAAAAGGCTGATTCAAAATTATTAGATGGGCTGATTTTCAACCTTTGATACATGAATGAATGACCTATTAGCAAAGATCACCATCTGATACTCCTGAAATAAAGTTACATTAACAAACATTTGGAATGAGAAATTGTATGATAATGAAAAATCTAAATTCTCCCTATCCCTTTCAGATTTTGAGCGGAATGTCTCTCGACATGGGAAACACTCTTGGTAACAGAGAAAGTTAGCATTTACATTTTTCCCAAACTTTTGACATTTTTAATAGTCAGTAAGGAGATATAAAAGGTTGCAGCTGCAGTTATCAAATTCTATACACAGACAAGACATATTTTCTTGGATCTTTGCCCGATATATTCTTAGTATGGAAGAACATAGCTGGTTATAATTTAAGAGGGAAATCCACAGCTTAGTGCTGCAAACACTTTTATTCTGAGTAATTGCGTTCTCATAACTTGTTATTTGCCACAAAATGTTTCCACAATCGGGCATAGTTAAGAAGAACAAAAGCTTGAGATGTTTCAAGAAAAGTTGCTTTTCTGTTTAGAAACAAATGAGATTGCAATCAAAACAAGAAAACACTGATCAAAGTGAGTGCAGTCTTCACAGACAATAAGAAAGTGCCTAGCAGAATAAACTAAGCCAAGGAATTTTAATGAGTAACAATAATACTAAGTTTCAAATGAAATCTTTCAAAAACTCAGACAAAAGAGGCTCTAAGAAATTGCATACTTTCACTTGACAAAGACAGGTACCATATTTTCTTTAAAATCTCTGTCTCAGAGTAGATCTAGTCAGCAATTATCTCACAAAACTTTGCTGAGCAGGATAATGCCAAAAGACAACAGCTATGTACAAGTTCAGCAGTTTTGTTATTATGCTTTTAATACTCTAGAATTGTAGACTCAGGGAGTATAGGTTTGTAGACTCAGGACACGCAGAAAGCTGCTTTGCTACCCGCTAGCACCCAAAACCACCTTGTTCTGAGACAAATTCCATGAAAAATAACAATGAAAACATTACAGATATTACCCTTTTTATTCCAGTAGCTGTGGATTCTTGTTCCAAATCCATTAAAGAAAGGTTACCAAATTCTCTATAACTGTTGCAATATATTTAAAAGAAGGAAGAATTATTTAACATCTGTATTAACCTTCCTCTTTCTGCTTTATTGAGAAGCTCTGGGATTAACAAACTCCTCCAAAATACGCTGAATGCCTCCCAAAAGCAGCAACTATGGCACGGCAGTTTGCCATGCCAAATCTTACCCTGCAACACATTTTATGAAATTGTACAGACAATTCTATTAAATACTTAGTAGTCCCTTCCTTCCTCCCTCCTCGTTCCCCCAAAAAAGACCTCCAAGGAAGGAGTGAAGCTGTGACCCCTTTGAAGGGAACGGGAGTTTTTCTCCGATGTCCTTGCCTCAAGATGATACCTAATGCCTCTCTAATTTTAGAAATGGTACAGTAAAGACAGATGAGGCAGAGCAAGGAGAATACACAAGGAAAAAGGACAAGGCTTACTGCAAAATTTTTGTGGTTGCTTAATTCAAATATTTAGAAAGATGGATTAATTAACATTTAAAAAAAAAATTGTTCCTAACTCATTTGTCATAATAACAAAACCAGCAAGCTTTAAGGTAATATAAGGATGACAAGTTGAATAACCTCAAGTCTGAGCAAAGCCTGTGTCAAAACTATAATCCTTATTGTGATGTAACTCTCTCCTAGCTAGAGGACAGTCTTTGATTTAATGGTTTTTGTGGTTAAAGAGCACCAGACCTCACCAATACAGAAGTAACAAGACAAGCGAAATGTAACTTTTTTGTAAAGAGCAGCTTACTCCTGTTCACTTTATCACCAACTTAACTAGAAGCTATAATTTAATAATATAATAAATTAAATAGGAACTGTTGAAAAAACTGTCAAGTAACATTAAAATAATAAATGTAAGCTCAATAGTAGTGTTTTTATAATGACTGCTGATTTACACAACTGGTTCATATTTCATAAGGTGAAGCATTTGTTTCCTGCACCTTAGTAGTGGTAATAGAATGGTAGAGCATACATGGAATATATTAAAAGTGATCAACAACAATGTGTTTTTACTCCCAGTAGAAGTTATACATAGATGTTTGTAGAGATGCCACATCACTAGACCAAACTGTGTTATGCATAGAATGAGACAGAAGCTGCAAATTTTGAAGTGACAAAACTCCTTCGTAAAGGTGAAAAAAGATCCCAGGAGGGATAATAGAACAAAAAACAATAAGGAAAAAGAAAGGATAGACAGAAAAAAAAATAACACAGTAAATAAAAAATATCTGTTGAAAATACTTTTTTGCTATGAATTTTATAAAGTATAGCAGTAGACATAACTGATAGCACATGCAAAGGCTCTTAACGTTGCTCTTACACACTTTCTACAAAAGGAAGCAGTATTTCTCTAGTTTAAGCCCATTTCAAATCTCCTTGACAATTAGCATAGGCTTGTGCCCTGCCTTACAATAGGCCTAAGAACATCATAACGGAAAGAGTTGCCATGCTCTAATTTAAATTTGAGCTCATTTACCATAACATAACCTTAAGAAAAATGTCGAAAACGCAAACAAAATATTTAATACCCCGATTTTCAGCTTCTACTCTATATCTGAATTTGCGTACACAAAAAGCTAGTAATTTAAGTGCTGGATGAACAGCATTTCGTTCTCCAAAAATGTGTAATCAACACATTGTGTAAGAAAAACCTAACATTCCTGATAGGTTACAGATTAATATTTATCCTCAGAACTACTTCCAGAAAATCTTACCAGACGTAAACTGTGTAATAGAGGATAATTCCATTTGGCTCCAGCGGAGGTTGCCATGACAACTTCACAGTGACACCCGACAACTGTTTTACAGAGAGGGCTTCTGGAGGAGAACTCGGAGCTATAAAATGAGAGAACAGGACACAACATCTCGTTAAACAGCTAAGAT
This sequence comes from Mesitornis unicolor, assembly GCF_000695765.1. Classification (NCBI taxonomy): domain Eukaryota; kingdom Metazoa; phylum Chordata; class Aves; order Mesitornithiformes; family Mesitornithidae; genus Mesitornis; species Mesitornis unicolor. The sequence goes on from NW_010183510.1 coordinate 95,331, forward strand.
GGATGGGACACGCAGCACCCTTAAATAGGTTTTTAATTATTTGTGGTGGAAAGTGAAGTTTGTGCCACACCAGTACAGTATCTGTCCATCAACTAACATTAAGGTGCAGCTTCTTTTCCTTTTTCTGACAGATGATAAAAGAAGATTTTGCATGGTGGTGTTAGAACATCTGTTTCTGTGATTCAATGGAAAAAGTACTTCATGAGAAAACAGAGCAATGGGTAGGTCACAGTGATTCACCTACTGTCCAACTACATTGCTGTAATTTTTTTCCCCTTCTAATAAAAGCAAGAGCCTTATATGTATGAACACATGTAAAATGCAGCAAAATAGTTCCCCTGAGGAAAAAGAGGTGCTGTAAAGAATTATACAAAGCACAAAAAGGTGGAAAAATGGATAAGCATGGCAGTGAGAGATGATAAAAATGTGGGATACTAGGCAGCAGAAAAACCTATTCACTCCATCAAATAAAGGCCACATTCATACATTTAACATGTCACAAGGGCAAATATAAAGATAGGCATTGACTGAGACCCTTAAAATTCATTTTAGGATGAACTCTACATGACACCATATCACAACTGTGTAGAGAGACAATGTAAGTAAATAAAAATATTAGACCAGGTTTGATTTCATTTTAAAGTTCATAAAAATATTACTGAGGAAAAATATACTCATGTATGCATAAGTGATACTGCTTTGTATTAGCATGTTATTGAAAAGTAAATATTTTTCTTAATCTTGATTCATGGATATATGTAACGCTATGAAGTAATGTTAGAATTACTTTTGTTTTTCTCAAATTAAACCAAAGAGCATCATGCACTAAAAATTCAGGTCATAGCTGTAGTCATGCATGAAAATTGAGAATATGAGCATAGCTATTAGCAAATCTATGAAACATTTGGTCTGAACCTTGGAACACAGTGTTCCTGTTTGAATAAAGAACATGTGGTGTATTATAAATATTGTTGTTTTTCCGTTGTTTTTCCTTCTTCCACTATCTCAAAAGTTGGCAGAAAGGTTTTAGAACTTTGTACATTTAAAAAAAAATATTTTTCATGAACAAAGGTTCACTGAATTCAGTGAATGTCTGTATTTACTAGCGAAAAATGGTGACAGCTGTATTTAGTGTTTTAGTAGTTATATTATCCTCAGTGACGATATAATAAAAGATCTGTCATACTGTGAATGTCATGTCTTTTTGGCATGTCTAGTTCATTCTACAGTTCTCATTCAGAGGATATTTTTTGCTGAAGAACAGAATCTACATGGCTCTAAATAAAAATACACTATGCAAAAGATGGATTTATCCAAATTAGCTGTTCCCAGTGTGCTCCAGCAACATTACTTTTGAGCAAAGCTTCATTACTGACAGTGTGAATGTAAGGCCACCAACATCTTGGAGATTTGCAAATATTCTTTATCATTAAAATCTAGATATTAGGCAAGTCAGTGCTCCCTAAGACATGAAAACAGACTTAATTTGGGATGGCTGCTGCGATGTTTGTATCACTGCTGCTTTAGTCCAGGCTTCCAGAGACTTCTTCCCTAAGCAATGGAGAGGGACAAACACAGATTCCTCCAAAATGTGATTCACAGCACCTAAGACTCTGTTTCGAATTCTTTTCAGGATTCCCCCTCCAGAAACTATAGAGGGGGCCAATGATAACTTCTTACAACTAAATTGAGTACAAGTATCATTTTAAGGTTCTCTGCTGATTTGTGACCTACTGTACTCATTAACAGGGGATGCAATGCCTGTATTCTACACTTAGCCTGTAGTGCAGAACACTTCCCGGTTCAATTTGGAAGTCCATTACTAAAGGTGATGGACTTTGAGCATTTTCATTACATTAATAATTTTACACACATATATATGTGTATCTGTACAGGCATCTGCTTGGAAGAATCAAAAAAATCTCCAAACAAAAGAACCAGAAATGTCCTTGGACCATTCAAGCTGGCTTATGGTGGGTTTCCCTTTCTCCAGTTCTCACATGTCTGCAGAACCAAACACAATATTTAATTCTACAATGTGGAGTATTAGATTGAAATTATATTAATAAATTGAGATTCTTCAAATTCATAAAATACTGGTAAGACCAAATGTCCATGCACAACAATTGTGCCATTTCACAAGGCTTGTACTGATAAAAATATTAAATAACAGACAGATAGATGCACGTCTGTGTGTAGATAGGTAGATACAGATATCAGTACAGAGATATAATTGCAAAAGAAAGATATAAAACCTACACATATCTGACATGAAGTGTAAGATTAGTTAAAGACTACAGGCAGATAATGATTCATTGCAATTTCTGTTCTGACTTACCGTCTTCATCTGTCAGTATATGCAGAGGTGCACTACGAAGGCCCTCCCCCATTGTGGTACTAGCAGACACTTCTATAGTATATTCTGTATATTTCTTTAAATCTAAATAAAGAAGAAGAATTCAGTAAGCGAACCATTCAGCGGGACAAATTTAATGGACCATAAGTAGTTTTGAAGTGCTAAACAGGCCCAACACTGACACTGATCTGTGTCTTAAGGGAGTGAAAAGAGCATCAGGAAAACTTGAACACAAAGTATTCTTCATGAACAAAAGAAAGGGCAAAGCCCTAATTGCCAGAATATTCTTCATATCCCTAGAATGCTTTACAGATTGCACTTGGCTGCACTCTGAAAATGTACTGTTTAAAGTACCGAGCTCCCAGCATTTGCTGCTGTGTCATGCCTCGGTACTAATGACAGAACATAGAAAAAGATGCAAAGCTGAGTGGAAAGGGAAGAATTTCTTTTTATCCAGAATAAGACCAGAAAGGAATGTTGGTGACTTCAGTGTTTACTTTGTTATGATGATAGATGTGCAAAGAAATCTATTCAAGTTCCTTGTACTTTAAACATCTAAAATACAATGAGATATATGTTAGACTCCATCCTGATTGTAGCCCATTCCACCACATTAGTGCAGGACGTAACAGGCTACTTCTCAGGACAGGTAGCATATAAATTTGTGTAAGGACAAGAAGGATCATGTTCTGCCAATGAACAAATTGATCTGCATCAGTTTTCTGATCTGTTCTCAGAACAATTTATAGTTGCCATAAGTTCCAGATCATTATATACTGACCTGTAATATGCAGTGTCAGAAGAGTAGTGTTTATGACTCTTTGCTCTGTTCCATTAGTCCTCTTGAGATAGATTGTGTAGGTCTGTACGATTCCATTGGGAATGGATGGTGGGAAAAAAGATAATTCAATTTCCACGGATGAGATGTTCCTGTAGGTTATGTTCTCTGGTGCAGAATCAGGAACTAGAAGAGAAAATTTAGACTCATAGAAGATTCCAGTCAGTTCAATTGATTTGTTAAGCATTTTCTTAAACTGGTTTAAATGAAACACATTGTAAACATTTTGATTTTTATCCTATTTTTTGCACAAAATAAATTTTAAAAGAGGCTGAACTGGAAGATCAAAACCACATGACACACACACTATAACAAGGTATGGGTCATTCTTTTAAAAAATAATTATGGAAATCACCTTAACATGCCAGATAAAAGCAATCTAGAGCATGATGCTGAACCTTCCTCCTAACACTCCATAACTATCACTGCAATCCTCCATGTTAGCTACTGTTAGGAGACTTTCCATGTTGTACTGCCATAATTTATACTTTGTATCAGCAACCTGCATTTTTTTCCTTTTCCCTGGGTGATCTATACAAACTGTATGAATACTTGTATGGGAAAACAAAGGGAGTCTAACACATTGCTGTAAGGGCCCTGAGAGGGGTCCCCTCTGGAGGTTGGGCTGCTGGGGCTCAGGGCCAGCTTAGCAATGGTGTAACAGAGGGCTAACTTCTCCTTGCTGGTGACATGTTTCCAGGCAGTGCTGCAGTGAGGCTGCAGCCAGGGTTGCCCACTGGGAGTTGCTGTCAGCGGGGGCTCTCGTGCTTTGCCCCTGTCAGCTGCATCTTCTGCCTCATCACTGCCGTGACCATGCTTGGGCATGGACCCACTGACCCCCAACTTGCAGCCTGACATTGCGGCCTGACCTCAGCCTGGCCCCATCACTAAAGATGTACCCAGCTATCACTGGGCTGTGCCTGACTTGGTTGGTGTCACTGAACCTGCTAACTCACTTTCCTGGCTCAACCTCAGCCCTGTCTGGCAATCTGAACTTCAAGGCTGCCCCAGACCTGCCCCAGTCCCTTCACTGGGGGTTGGTAGGACAAGTCCTGGCTAGTGAGGCTTCTGCCTCACTGGTTCAGGGACTCCCTCAGCTCTTGACTCCCCAGCCTTTATGGAGCAGATAGCTCTTGCAGTGTCATGACAATTGGTTTCTGCGTGCATGTGTCCGTCTGTCCTCAAACAAACACAGAAATATGTTTTCTATTATCTAAAACTGATTTGATAGCATAACACATTTTATTACAGAAAATAATAATCATACAATGACAGCACAACTTGCCCAGAAGGTCAAGTGAGGTATGGGGATGCTTCAGGATGCGCTGAATGTTCTTATAAATGTACTGACATTTGATGAAACTCCACATTCAAAAGTAGAAATAATTTTGGCTTAAGCAATATCCAGAAAGGGAATAAGTGCCATTAAATGTAGTGAAATCAGCCCATAATTCTGCCTAATTTCATGGTAGAATGGTAACACAGAACTTCCAAGAACTCTTCAAACACACCAGCCCAGGAATAGGTTGTGTTTCACTCAAAATGCTCCATTCTTCAGATCCTGCCTTGTTTTTATTCTTCTAATCTCAGAAGATGTTTTTGCAGCTTCTCATCTCTATCACAGGCAGCTGGAATTCAGATTTTTGTTTTGAGCATCGGGGGAGCTAGGCACTGAGAAAGAGCTAACTGCCTTGAAATACAACTTAGACAGAAGATGGATGCCTAAGTTAAAAAGAGCAATAAAAAAAGATTATGTCTAAGGACATATCAGTTGGGCAGGTGCCTACATACTTATGGTATCTGACCAAAAAAAAATCCTCAAAAGTAGCACAATGTCTGGGCAGAGGTAGCTTGATGCTTCCATTATGATTACTGTTACCTACAATCTGAAAACTAGGGGTTTGTGTCCCAGTTCCTTAAGAGCTTGACTTGTTAGGCAGGCCTGGACCACAGCTACTTCACACAGGAAAAATCAAAGTTCATTTCAGAAACAAGAAGGAGAAGGAGCTCATGGTGATTCCACTGTGTCTTAACACTCAAGGAGCCAGAGCATCTCCCCGCCCCTTCTGAGAGACATAGTATGTGCATGTCTTTCCTCATTGAGAAAGTATGATAAACAGAGCATGCTTAGCTCCAGGCCTATCTCTAGGTATAGATAAAGTAGGCAGTTGTCTGAGGTAGTAAACTGGTGAAGATGGCAAAAGGCCCCAAAAACCAGATAATCAATCCAGTGCTACCTGAGTCCTAAAGGAAATGAACATTCATGTCTGTACCCTCAGACACCTTTCATTCCTGAGTCTGCAGCACAACCCAAACATCTATTTCTCTGTGTAAACCATTATCCTCAGTTTTATTCCAATACCTCTCCCATTTAGCTCAACTGAAAATTGAACGACCCTCTGCCTGTATTTTATATCCCTTTTCCTACATTGTCCTACCTTACAGCTATTTACTTATTTCAAGTCTCTTCCTATGCCTTGCTATACCTCCCAATCTATCCTATACCTACCCCATATCCCTATGCTAATCCCTCCCAATCCTCACTTCTAAATTTACTTCCCTTTCTTGGAAAAACTTCACCTACTCTAATCCTCTGCTATCTAATTTTATCTGTACCTTCTCCAAAAAATTTGTATTAACAAAACCAACTTTGTCTGCTACAAAATAGGACCTTATCTGTGAATTCTGGTTGGCTTGGTTTGTTTTTTTTAACCATTAGGATTAAATTCTTACCAAATTTCAGTTCATAATTTGAATTCCAAGTCACACTCACTTTCTGAAAACCTTCCTTTCCTACCAAAAAAATATTTTCCTGCATGACACAAAGGATCTTCAAGGACAAACAGTCCATTCAACTTCCCACTGTCTTCTTGACTTCTTAATTTCCCTTACTATTTCCTTACTTCTGTTCTCTATATGAAAGAGAAAGCAGGGTTCAAACTTCCTGCTTTGCAAACCAAACACATACTTGTAAAATTAATTAAATGGACCTCATAGGCATCACATGTCACCATAAAGCCGCTGACTGTGGAAAATTTACATTTTTATACTCACCAGTTTCAGAAGTTCTCACTAAAAGTGGGAAAGATGACTGATTCCCATGGCCAAGTCTGGTGAATGCCCTTACAGAGATGTTGTAGAGAGTAAACGGCTTCATTTCACCTAGTGATATACTTGTAGATGAGGTATTTTTGATAAATAAATAATTTGAATCACTGTACAGAACTTCATAGTGAGTTATGAGACCATTAGGCTCCTCAGGTGGTAACCATCTCAGGTTTATTTCTGTTGCAGTTGCACTTATTAGCTCTACATTTTGGGGTGGGGAGTCTGGTTCTGCAATACAGAAATCAAAGAGAAAGAAACAACTGCTGAGACTTTCAATTAATAATTGAACATTGGATTGATCTCATAAACCTATTGGATCCTTAGATATCGTGCAGGCTACTGTAGCAATATGCATAGCTAACTGTACCCAAAAAGGCTACACTCTTTGAGGATATAACGAGGTGGATGGATGATG